>NC_134332.1:12186731-12269231 GCF_964195595.1 Calonectris borealis
CAAAGGAAAAAAGCACCGTCATGTGGAGTGTTGTACATAGTGTAGCAAAAGAGTATTTATACATCTCACCAATCAAACACAGCTTTATTACCTCATGCGAACTCATACAAACCAATAGACTTTCAACATGTTCTGTAGCTTAGAGTGCTCACTTACTACCTCTGAACGATACTCACGCTGTAGTTTGTCTCTTTCTTATCTTTTTGCATCTTGTAATTAACTCTTTGTTTCCCCATGAAATGTAATGTACATTGTAATCTTTTAAAAGAATCAGGGTTGCATTGGCAACTTTTAAAGAAGCGAAAATGGAAACATGGGGTCTTAGGTTTAACACAAAACAGTGAAACTGTTGTAAATACTGAGAAACATTTTGAATGTTCTTCATCTTGTTACTAATCCACGCAAAAACCAACAACTAATTGTAATGCATACAGACTTCAGTATTCAGTACTGTATATTTCCCCCTGTGTAACAGGGGGCCCTTTCTTTCTCTCTTTTGTATTGTATGCGATTCTGAAACTGATTGAGTCATGAAAATAATTTGTGGCAGTGATTCTAATGTATTAAACCGTTTCGTGTTACTTTCTAACTGGATTACACCCTGGATTGAAAAGTCTTCCTCGTGGTAGTTATATGTAGTTTCAAACATGAATAAACTTTTTGCTTTCATGATCAAACGTTGACGTAATTTCTTCCTGCTCAGTTTAAGTCAGACCTAGGAGATGAGTAGGCTACCAGAAGTGCAAGCTGTCACCAAGCAGGAGCTGAGCATTTCTTTAAATACCGGTAGCTTGTGGTGCCCTCTTGCCCGGCGAAGATTGGAAATCCTGGGTGAGGTGCATCCTGGCAGGGAGCAGGAGCAGGAGCAGGAGCAGGCGCCTGCAGGGCAGGGGCTTCCCACCCGCAGGCTGCCCCGCAGCCCCTGCCTCCGCTTCCACCCTGCTCTGCTCGGGAGCAGAAATTCAAGTGGAGGCGAAGGAAGGGGTCAGTCCTTTAGATGAGTTTAAAAATCATCATCATATCCACTCTTAATTACCATCTTTATTTAACATTAACTTTGGAACTACAGCCTCAGCTAGCAAGTATAACGTGATTATAAAAATATTTTTCTTTATTAAAAAAACTTTTTGGAAGGACGTATATATATAAATGCTAATTTTAAGTCTTTTTAATAAAGTAAAGGTCAATAACAGGTAATAGCCTATTTACCATATCTCAAGGAAATTGACTCACAGGAAATCAAATTAACGTTAATCACTTGCAGCAAATGGTCTTTGATAAATATAACTACTTACTACTTGGGTTAGTGTAGCTAGGCAGGAGGAGGGCTAGCGCTCATTACTACCAGCCCGCGCTAGGCTGGAGCCTAGGCTAGGCTGGAGCCTAGGCTAGGCTGCGCTCGGAGGAGCCACCTGCCCATCACGTTTCCTTTCCAGTCAGCTGTTGAAGCCTTCAGGTGTTGTTTTGGTGGCTAAACGATTATTTGCATGATTCAATTAGCTTGTGGGTCAGCTTTTCTTATCAACAATTCTTGTATCAGGTTATTTTGTAAAATACCTTTGTTTACCTGCTCTCACCCCCAGGACCGCGGCCACACTCTTCTCCCTCTGCATCCCACGTGCCCGCGTGCACCAGGTACTGCTTCTGCTTTTGTTTATGGAGCAGACGCAACTTCTCGGTCAGTTCTAGAATTGAACATTGCTTCTTTCACTACAGGTGGTGCATTTAAATAAATAAGTAAATAACTAGACGTGCATTGCAAAGCCTTCATTGTCAGTTAACGAGAGTTGGGGCAGATGGGGACCGTGGACTTCTGAAGAATTCTGCGTGCAGAGGACAAAGCACCGAACGATTTGCATTTGCTAATGGAGATCCCCAAGTCCACACGCGCAGTGTTTATGCTCCAGCTCAATGGAAACAGTATTTTAAATGTAAAGTGTGTCAGTGGAGGCGTAGGCAGCGTAATGAACACACAGGCGTCCCTCATCTTGATCACATCTCTGCTGGCCACAGGCAAGGACCTGTCACACACTGAGGAGGTTCATAGGAAGGCCATCAACAACCTTTGGGCCACACTTGCATGCCCCGCGCCTGCTGGGCATCATTAGCGTGCTTCTTTACAGCATTAAGGCTTTGGGTCCCTTTGAATTACAAGTGCAATTTGGCCTTTCCTTACATTGGAGAACAGCCACGTGGTTACATGGCAAATAATAAACATTTTATCCTTGAGGCTTGATCACACATCAGAAGGGTTTACTGCGAGCACCAGTATTAGGATCGTGCTGTTGATGGTATTGTGTTTCACCCACTAGCTACACCCCGAAGGGCCGTCAGAGTCTCGCGCAGGAACAGTGACTCGTGCAAACATCCCTCCTCCGCCCACGCACCCCCGATGGGGGCCGCGGCCCCCCAGCCATGCAGGACCTCTGCTGCAGCGCCGCGTGCCCATCCTGGCATGGGGAGGAGACCCTCAGCCCTCCCACCCGTGGGACTGCTTGGTGGCGCAATCCTGATTCCTGTGCCCAGGTTTGAGCTGTTGGTGCATGCGAGCACCACTGCGACCGGAGCCGCCGCAGCCCCGTGCCACCAGCGTGCTGCGGTGGCGGAGGAGCAAAGCCCACCAGCCCTGTGCCCCGTGGCTCCCGCCGGCCCTGGGGGGTGCCAGCCCGGAGACCCCGCACACAGCACAGCAGGAATGGCCGGGGGGATTTGCAGCAGGTCGCAGGAGTCGCCGTCTGCTGTGCCCGGCACCGTCCTGACGAAGGCGCGTGCTGTCATCACCGCACTGTGCATCACGGGCCTGCGACAGGCACGAGGACGTCTGGAGGAGAGACCCATGGTGATCCCCTGTGCACGGCCGGACCAGCCACTTTTGGGACCAGTCCCAAGCCCATCCGACCCGCTCTGCACCTGGGCCGGGGAGACCGTGGCACGGCCACTGCACCGAGGAGCTGCCGGTGGCCGGGGCGTCCTGCAGGAGGGGTTGTGAGAAGCCCCGCGGCCAGGGAGAAACAGCGCCTGGTGCTCCAGCAGACGTACCCGGGTTTGCTATCCCAGAGCTACGGGAGCCGCCTCTGCAGCCTTCTCACAGCCCCACGAAGAAAAGCAAACCTTCGTGTGCCAAAAGCGAAGCAAGCGATGATCTCCTCTCCCTGGCATTCAGACGCCAAGCTCCCGGCTCCCTGTGTATCTGGCCTTCAATGCGATGAGGGATCCTCAGCCCAGGAAGGGAAGAGTCGGGGAGACTGCGACCTTCTGGCACAGCAAAATCCATGCCCCGTGGAACTGGTTCAATGGGGGCAGCTCTGCTGACGATGCGAACGTGGCGTTAAATGTGCTAGGTGGAACAACGTGGTGTTATCCTGTAGCGATGTCTTTTGCAAAGACCACACGAGTTGGATGTAAGATGCTGATGCCAATATCTGTGCCATGTATTTCCAATGTGGTAAAAATAACTCCGAGTAACTGAAGGTGTTTCCAGTTTGTGTTAATAAAATACATCTTTTTAAAGAATGGAATTCTTCAAAGATTGGCAAATTTTATTTTATTTCATTAGCTTTAATGTCACTACCATATGGACTGTGAAGAAAAGTGAACCATTAGATCAGAGGGACTGAGTTATCAGCGTGACACAGAAAGCACTGATACAATTGTTAAGGATAAGCCCTGGGAGTGACTTATTGCATGCATTGTATTAGCCACAGAGGAGTTATGATATGCTCCCCATTCCTGTATCATATTAGGATTTTATTAGTCTAATATGACACGGTAATATAATATATGATTAGAATTCCCATCCAGTTATCCTTCCCTTGGTGGCAGAGAGCAGGAGAAGGTTTTGTGCGCAGCAGCTCCCCGGCCATTGCGCCCATGGTGGGGAGGGGACGCCCGGGACAGCACGGCTGCTAAATTGGTCTCCTGGGCTTTCCAGGCGGGACGTGGGTGCTGCTCGCCTCCTGCGGGCACGCTCAGCAGCCTGGGCAGCCGGTCTGCCACCGAATTTGTTTTCTCCATGCGCCTGAAATACAAAGCCGCTCACTCCTTCCTGCAACGGGTGACAGGGAAGGGTGGTGCTGGCATTTAAATCCTTTGCTGACAGCTGAGCCATAGGTTCTGGGCTGCGTCCTGGCAGTACCTGGGAAATCGGCTGTGACATGCCAGAGCAAGAACTCTGCTGCGGGCACCAGCCCTGCCAAGGTGACCGGTGAAGCCCGTCTCCGCCCCGGCTCGGCACGGCGGGAGGAAAGATGTGCATAGACCAGGCTAATGGGGAGCCAGTGCCGAGAGAAACGGGCGCAAGCTGAGACTGTAGGATAAACATGGGAGGTCTTGGTGTAGCTGCTGCTGCCATGAAATGGCAGCCGACAGGCTCCCTGCTGCCCTTGCTAAGGCCATGCGAGTGACCACGCCGCTTTTAGCACAGCCCAAAAGCCCCGGGGTGCTGTCCCCACCTACACATACATACCACTCTCTTGGAGGGCAGTGAAGCACCATCCGGGTCGGTGAGGAGAAGCTCTGCGCCACGCCACACTGGGCAGGCAGCCGCAGGATGGTCCCGGTCCCAGGGGGTAGAGCCGCTCAGCCGGGGCCGTGGGTCTGGGGCTGTCTCTCCCACGCTCGCCCATCGCCCGCCCTGCGCTGTCCCGCTGGGCGCCGCACGGTGCCGGCCAGCAAAGGGACATTTGGCAACGCGGTTGGGACAGCAGCTGCAGCTGGACACGGCCTCACAGCCCGAGACCTCCTGCGCCCCGGGGCTTGCAGGGGCCCAGCTTTCCCCTCTGCCATCCTCTGCTCGCCCGCAGGAATGGCTGGATGAAGGCACCGTATGCCCTGGCATCGGAGGTGAAGCCAGGGGACTGTGCTGCCAGTTAACTCAGCCTCTGCCTGCAGGATGCGCTGACACGACACACTAATTGCTATGCCTCGTTACAGGATGCCCCTTGCCCCCACATCTCTCCCCATGCGTCCCTACCCACCGAAAACTCTACTTTCCCAACAAATCCCAAAGACAAACTTTTCTTCAAAGTTTCCCTGGTGTCCCCCATCCATTTGTTGCCAAATCCCCCGTTTCACCTGTGAGCAGGCTCTGAAGCAAACGCCGTTTGTAGCCTCGTTCTTGCCTCCAGCAGCAGCAGCGGAAAAAAAAAGTTCAAGCATATCAGAGTGCTACTAGGTGATAAATCCCAAAATCTATATCAAAGCCTATTTGATCATCGCCCTGTCATTGATATAATAAAAAGGATTAATTTATTGGAGACTGCCAAAGCTCTCATGTGGCAACAAATTTAAGGATCTTGTTTACACAGGCTAATTAAAACCAATTAATTTCATTCATATCTGCGGCTACTAAGGTGGGTGCAGACGTGCGTGCTCACATAGGTGCGTACATGGCAGACGTGGCCATGCCCTGCCAACGTGAGCCACCTTTCCTGGGGCAGGTGGTGGCTCCACTTGGGGGGGCGGTGGGACCCGCGGGCGTCCCCAAGGAGCACACCTCCGCCAGTGTCCCCCCTCCTCCTGCCGCCCTGACAGCTCTCCGGGCATGGTGCCTGGGAGAAGGGGGATGCCTGGAGGGGCTCGGGGGTCCCCCCTTGCCACGGCTCTGCGGCGTCTCTAGTGGTGTCTGTTTCCCACCGGAGTGGAGGGCGCCCACCCAGCCGCTCGCCTGGTGAAAGCTGCTGCCGAGGTGATGGTGCCCTTCTCCAGAAGAAGAGTGCAGACCCGAGGGGCAGCAGGCACACCTGCACGGGGCTCCAGCCCCGGCGCGTCCAGCCCTGCCGCCTTCGGGGAAGCAGAGGGGGGCAGAGGGCGTGCGCGCCTCTGGCACCGGCACGGCTCCCCGTGCCGAGGAGCAAGAGCCCGGCACCGGGGCCTGCCGTGCTCTGCCAGCAGCGCCCACAGACGGCACGCTGCCTCCCTCGCCCCTCGCTGCTGGGAGCCCAGGCGAGGCTTCGGGAGAGCAAACGAAGCTGTTGCTCATGGTACGAGATCACCTATTAACGCTATCTATTAGGATAATAAAAGACTGCATTTTTTGTGGTAAAATTCAGCATAAAGAGCACGCGTCATTAAATATGGAAATCCAGAATTTTATTAGCAATCTGCTAGATCTGAACTGACGCCAATTAAACAAAAAAGATATCATTTATAAAAAGGCAGAGTTCAAGTTGTATTAAATATGAAATGCAATTTTCTGCTGCTTGTGATTTATTACCGGTGGTACATTGTTCAAAGAAGCATGTTATATTTCAATAGAGAAATATTGTTTATTCATTAATATTTTAAAACTCGCTTATTGCTGTGTATGACTCTCCTGCAGAATGAAACTTATGATTTAAAACATGAATTAATAAACACATTTGAAAGTGTTAGACAATATCATAACCGCTCATTTTTCATTTTACTGAGAGTGTATTAAACTTTTATAATTCTGTGTGTACTATTATTTTCCAAATAAAGGTAGGGACTCTAAATTACTAATTTCAGGTAAAGATGAGAGAAAGCAATAACATATGTTGGGAATCAGTCACTATGTCGTGCTAATATGGGCTCGGTACTTTTTACGTTACATTACTCATAAATATTCTGCTTAGCGCTGTGTCCCCCTAAGAGGGTTCCTGGGCACCCCGAGTGCTTCTCCCTCGGCAGACGGCGAGGGTGCCGGGTGCGCCGGCGCCGCAGGGACGCGTCGCGCTCTTAATGCAAGGAAACGTTTGATAGAGGCTGACATCCTAAATGAGGCCGAAAATATTTTATACAAAACGTGATAAGGCAATAACGATCTCAGAGGCCTCAGGTTATCTTGGCTATTACCTGCACCCACCACTTGAATCAGCAGCATTAAGGGGGCCAGACCCAATACGTAGATACCTCTGAACTCATTAGTCCTGAGCACTTTATATAGAGTCACCTATCAGTCGCTTGATTTAAACTAACCTTTTTTGTATCTTAAAATCTCTCCTGCCGCAGCCTCGCTGTATTTCCATAACAATAACCAGTATTTCAATTTTAAGAACTCATTTTTCCTCAAATAGAAAGTGCCAATCAATTTAAAGAGCAGAAGATGCACGCTGAAGGAACAGGCAGGGCACGTGCTCTGGGTGTCTCACCCTCCTGCCCCGAGCCCGTTGCGGCCGGGAAGCGTTTGCTACACGGGCGCCTCCTCGCCGGCCACCGCGGCTCGGCTCGGTGGCACGCGCCAGGCGGAGGCGATTTACCTTGTAACCCTTAATGGCGCAGGCGCAGGGTGGAAGTAATTGAACTGGATGGGAAGCTGACATTTGGAAAGCTTCCCCAGCTGCTGGCGGTGAAATGCCAGTAGCGGTGTACCGTGCGTGACTGATGGCAAACGCCTGCCCCCGGCGCTCTCCCTTCGGAAGCGGCTGTGTGGTGGCCCGAGGGGTGCGGGAGGGGTCCCCAAGGCCCCCAGCACCCGGCGGGGGCCAAGGCGACTCCCCATCAGCTCAGCCGGTGCGGGTCGCTGAGCGCTCCAGCTTCGCCCGCTTGCAGTGGCTCCAGCCAAGGGTCCGGGTTTCGTGGAGGGGTCCAGAGACGCGTGTCAGCGGTGCAGGCAGCGCAGGGGCCGTGGTGGGGGGCCGGACACCCCCTGTGCTCTGCGCCTCGCCTGATTGATGGTGGGGTGGAGGAAAGTGGCTGTTTGCACGACGGCAGCCCTCACACCTGACAGTTAATGTAAATTAACTATTCACTTCTTCGTTGGGTGAAGTGAATCGGCAAACCTTATTACTCCAAGCCAGTCAATTAATTAAAGTTCAGTGCTTAATCAAGTTCCAGTGGTCATACACGGGGCACAGGGATTTCTCTCTCCCAGGCACCATGCTCAGAGGTTAAATGAGAAGCACATGGAAAGGGCAGCGGGGCTGAGCCAGCCGCACGCTGTGCCCGGCACTCCGCTGCCCAGTTCCTCCCCAAATGAGCCACCACCTTATCCCCGCTGGACCCCAGGCACCGCGTCAGCTGGTCCCTCCCGCAGTGCCGGGGCATCCGGCAGGCTCGGCGGTGAACTCCGGATCGGTGGCTTTGCCCTGTCAAGTCCGGCTGCCCGCGGCGCTGGGGAGGCGCTGGGAGGGGAGGGAGGTGCTGCTGGGCACCGCAGGGGTGCAGGGGGTGGGGGGCATCGGTGCCAGCCTGAGAGCCCCTCGCCACCGCAGCTCCTCGCTGGAGGGGGGCACGCAGGAGGGCTCACTTGAAAACCCATTTTCCCCCCACCGTAGCTTGGCAGACAAAGAGCCGCAATAAAACTTGCTCCTGGAGCAGAAGAAACGGCTGTGGGATGGGAGGGCTGGGCTCTGCGGGGCACAAAACTGGAGAGGACGGGGATGGTGGGCACAGGCTGCCCGAGGTGGTGAGAGGAGGGGATACAGCATTGATACTGCAGGACCCTAACAGAAAAATGTCTTTCAAATAGGCCTGACCGTGTGTTTTAGTAACTCTCAAGACCATCCATAACTGGGAAGGAGATGCTGTCCGGCGCACACGGGCAGCAGATTCAATTAGGTTTCTCTCTCCCCAGAACGTGGCACGAGAAGCAATCTCTCTTTTTTGAAGAATGTAATAACCGAGTGCAATGGAAATGCGTCAAAGAGACTCAGAGAACAGGATCCCTGCCTTAAATCTTGAAAAGCAGTCAAGAAAAATATGTTGTTTACCTGAATTTGTTTTTCATAAGGTCTCCCACTGGATTAATAAACTAACCTTTCGTCTGTGAACACCTGGTCCTACACGCCATCAATAATGCAAGCTTCACCTACTGCATTAACACACACTTAGTGCGGAGAGGCAAATTGCAGAAGCCTAAACGAAAGTTACCAAAAAGACTGCACTCGTGACAAAGAGGTCACCCAGGGCCTCTGCCCCTCCGTGGGCTTGTCCAGCTCCAGAAACAAGAGAGCTGGATTCGGCCCCCTCGGCCTGACCTTACGGCCGTGCTGCAGTGCCCCACCGCCCAGCGGCTGCCTCAAATGCAAGTTATAAAGGACTGAAAGGACATTTTAGCTGCAAAATATATCCATAACAAATAATTAAGGCTGGATAACATGTTTCTTTACAAGCTCTTTCATCCTTTTTTGCAGCTTGTAGTTCAAGGGTGAAACACCAAACGTGCTGGGGCTGGCCGTGAGCAAGGACAGTGGAAATAAAACCTCAAGTTCAGACATTGTCAAATGGTGGAAACACCCACACGGAAGTGTTGTGGGGCACTGGGTTTACAGCCAGCTGGTGGGGGAGAGAAGAGCCCATTTCTGTGCTGTTCAGAGAAGACGTCTCACCAGCTGGCAGCCGTGCAGAGCCCAGGGCGGGTGCCCGGGCTGGCAGTCGGGGCTGCAGGCTCCTGCTCGCGCCCCTCTTTCGGGCAACGTGCTCGTCTGTTTCTGGGGTGCCAACGCTGGGTGGGGGGGCCGGGCCGACCCCGCGTGTTCCAGCGAGGCCCCGCGACCGCCTCCCGCCACACGTCCCAGCCGTGGTCCCCATGGGGAGGCTGGGGCTTCCCGACGCGGGGGGCTGGAGCAGGGCTGTCCCGTGGGACCATTGCCATGGGCAATGGAGGGAGCCCCCACCCAGCCCTGGCACTGCCCGGCCTTCACGCGGGGACGTTAAAGGAGCGAGGTGCCCCAAGAGCAGCACGCCGGCAGCAGCATGCTCCCACTATGGGAGTCTGTAGGCTCGAGCCTGGCATCCCTTAATTGATTGATAGGCTAGGACTGTCAGCGCTTAAAGAGATAATTCAATTTATAAAATCCTATTAAGTGGTGAAAGATTTTTTGATTGTTGAATTGTTTCCTATGTTATGCAAGTCATTTTGGTCCCTCTCACTTGGAAATCCGCTTCCCGTTTGCGAGAGGGCTGGCAATGGAGTCGTTCCTCATCGCCGGTTGATGCTCAGATGCTCAGAGCATGGGCAAGCACGGGACCTGGGCAGTGAGGGCAAAGAGATGCCCCAAGCCTGCGGCATCCCAGTGTCCTGTGGTGTCCCAGTGTCCCGCAGCGTCCCAGCGCATGGGACCGTCCCTGTGGCTTTACCGTGACTCTCATTTGGGCACAGGTAGGGGCTCCAGCATGGGTGTAACCGAGCCAGAGCAGCACCACGCCCCACGCGGCTGCGGGCAGGGCGTACCCTGTGTCGGGGTGCCCGCACGGCCCCTGCCACCGCGGGTGACCCCCGGGACGCAGAGCCCGGGCGCGGGGAGGAGGCCCCCGGGCTGCCATGTGGCAGCTGAACTTTCTTTTCTATTTTCAGTGTGTGCTCTTTGTTTCATCCACCACCCCCACACTGATGCAAACTCCCCTCTTCGGTTTGTTTCCATAGAAATCCTCAGCTGTAAATCCTTAAGTAACTTTTTTTTATTTATAGTGTGCTATTAATGTCCTTTCAAGCCGAGGACTCCAGGAAATGAAATAATAGAAAAGGCACCACTTTGAAATGCATCCAGGCATTTATTGTTAGTAAGTGAAAAAGTAACATGAGCATTTAAAGAAAATATTGGCAGATAAATTGGGTTTTAAAGAAAATATAATTGGATATAATTTCTGCTTCATTCAGTTAGATATTTATTGTTTTATTGACTTATTTTCTTTTATTTATAATAAGAAGCTTAAGCTGAAATTTAATTTTGTTGATATAAATATACATTTTCATAGAAAATTTGGCATTTAAAAATGTTATCTGAGACGTTACTGGCTTTGATAAAAGCACGCAGCTTTTGCAAGGGTTTGTTTTAAATATTTCCAATCTCAGTAAACATGAAGTAGTGTATATAATCATCATTATCATAACAATTAGCATTATTCTAATTAATGGGCAGGGCTAATGGCAATGCATCCACGTGGAAAATCAGTGCTTTCTGCATATTTGAGTTCTTCCCGCAGTTTTTGCTGAGATCTACAGAATTTGAGCTTCTCCTTAGGAAAAACCCCACCCCGAGCAGCGGGCCGCCAAGCCTCCGTCCCCTTTGGGGCGAAGATGAAGCCTTTTCCCTGCGGTGGGCTGGGGACGGAGGTCTCATTTTCTTAGCAGCCAGACAGACTGAATCGGCAGCACCATCGGAGGCAGACGCTTTCCATTAATCTTCATGGAGAGGGTCAGCCATCGGGAGATGTCACCAGGAGGCTGCAGTGCCACCGCTGCCAGTGGGACGCACTCCCGGGGTCTCGGTGGCCGGGAGCGCGCGGTGGCCGCCCCACAGAGCAGCGCTGGGCTCCCGGCAGCGCGCGGCGAACTCGCCTGCCCGCGTCTGCCCGGCCACGTGAGGTCTCTGCTCTGGAAGCGGTTGCTTTTCATACAGGCGGGCTCCAGGACACAGGGTGTCGAGGGAGCCGTGGAGCAGCTCAGAGCTGGGGGTCGCAGCTGTCGGGGGTCCCCGTTTTCCACTGTCAGGCAGGCGGCAACGCGTCCCCGGCGCTTTCAGGCATTGCCGCAACTTTCGAGCAGGTCTGCAATTCTGACCCGCCGAGCCTCCCAGCAGCACAGCCTCTGCCCCAGCCACGCGCCGTCTGCCACCTCTGCCAGACTGGCTGGGTGCGCCCCGTGTTCTCCCTCTCCGTGTTTCAGCCGGGCGCTGGTGCGGTGTCTCCCTCCGGCCGGCGATGCCCTCGCACCATGGCATGCTCTTCAACAGAGCAAACGGAGCCGTTTCCGTGGCAACGGGTTTTCCAAACTCTCCTCCAGCGACAAACTCCCCGTGTCACACGCTGGCCTGCGCCGATGGGACACGGGGCTCCCCTGCTCTGCTCCCCAGGAGCCGCAGCGGGACGGGGACACCGGTGCTTGCTGGAGCTGCTTCCCTGCCACCGCCGCTCGGGTGCTCCCGGGCTGGCCCTTCCCGGCATCAGGTGGACTCACTGGTTTTCGGGTGTCGCGAGCTCTCCTGTCCCCTGTGGGACGCAGCAGCGTGACGCCCCGGGGAGCGACGGGCTGCGTTTGTTCCGGGGGCCCCTGAAGGCAGCAGGGAGAGCTCGAGCCCCTTCCCCTGCCCTCCCTAGCCCCTCCGACAGGACGACCAGGCACTGCGCCAGCGTGGGGGACCTTTTCACCACGGGAGCGCTGGGTCATTAGGACCGAGAACAGCCCAACTCGTTACAGGGGTGCCGCCAAACGACCTCCAGATGGTAATGGCTTTTGGATTCAAACCAGCGCTCCGGAGGTGAAAGGCTGCGTGCTCCATTACCAACCCCCTGAGTCACCCGGTCCCCCTGAAACATGTCATGCACACTTCAAACCTTTCCCTTTTTATAGGCAGATTTAACTGCTGCACCTAACAGCTTATATCAACAACATGTGAAAAAAATGTCCTACGAAGAACAGGCCCGAAACGGTAAATATTTAACAGGTCCTTTCTGTCCTTTCCTTATATGTATTAAAATAATTAGTTTAACAAAGAGGACTTTGTTACCCTGTGTTTGAGCCACGACGGTGTCTGGCGCAACGGTACAGCTGTAATTCAGTCTTGGGGTTTTGCTGGCATTTATACACGCTGCTTTGAGCTGCTCTCCCAGTTTATAGTGTCAGCAGAACATCTTGATTGAATTACAGCCTTGTATTCGGTTAGGAGCCATGTATTATTCTAGATGCAGTTGAGTTGTAGGTATCTGTCTTGGCTTATTGGGGAGACAGACCCTCAGGAAAATCAGGAGACCAGATGTGGGACGGGCACTCCCGGCCCTGGTGCCGTGTGGCAGAGAGCCCCGATGTGCCTGCCTTGCCCCCAGCGGCTTCGGGCAGGCGGGAGGGCGGCAGTTCCCCCCCGGCTGCAGGACGGCGGCGGTGACCTCGTGCCCTGCTGCCCCGGCAGCGCCCCGTGCCCCGCACCCTCCGGGCACACGGGACTGGGGCACTTGGTGGCACTGCCTGGGTCCCTTCCTCCCACTGCTGGTCCCAGCCTCCTCAGTAAGCGTCAAACAGCAGGTTCTGGGCTGAGCCTCTCACCAGCCTGTTGAGCGCATTGATTTTCCTCCAAAAATAAATGCCTGAAGTTCAGGCCCTTCCAAGCCTTCGGAGCCACGGCAGAGCGTGCAAAGGGGGTTCGGTGGGTGAGCCCGGCGGTGGGGCCAGGCTGTGCCCCCACGCAGCAGCACCCGCCCACGGCAGAGCCATGTCGAACCGCGGTGGGAGCAGGGATCGGTCCCGGAGAGGAAACAGCACCTTTAGTGTCCCCGGTGAACCCTCCGGTCTCAGTCCCACCGCTCCCCTCTGAGAGGCAAGAGGAAATCCTGTTCTGCCACACTGTCGGCATCAGCGTGCACCACCGGAGACCACCTCTGAAAAAAAGCCACATCAGTTCAGCTCTTCTCTTAACTCGATTGAAACTAAGACTAGGCTCTGGAAAACAGGATGGGAGGGATGAGGCGTCGGGGAGGGGTCCCAGGGCGTGCCGGCGGGCAGCACCAGCCCCTGGGGACAGCACGGACTGCGCGGTGCCCGATGTACAGGAGGGCGGCGGAGGGGACGGAGCTCTGCTGAGCATCACAGGTAGCGCCGAGTCTGTGGGGAGCGACCCCCCGACTGCAGGGGCTGTCAGTGTTCATGAAGTAAAGCGTGGTGGGTTTCCCTCTGTGTCCGGCCTGTCCCACCTAACCCGCTGGGTGCTCCCAGCAGGGACTGCCTGGGGCACGCGGCTGCAGGTACCGTACCTGCCTTGCTGCCCTTGAACATAGCATTTTTTGGAAGCGCTGTGGCTCCTCCCTTGAGACAGGCAGTAGAAGGGCAGCGACGAGGCCACGGGCTTCGCGACCTGTGCAGGAGGGAAGCGCACGTGCGCGGGGAGAAGCGAGGCTCCCGAGCAAGGGAAGTCCCAAGGGCCGGTCAGCGCTGGCGCCGCTTCCTGCCTTTGTCCGCACCCACGCGCGCCCCAGGATGCAGCGGCCCTCGTCAGCCATTGTCATAGGAATGCCCTTCCCCTAATTTGTCTTATTAATCGGAGACAGCACATTGATCAGTCATCGTGAGAGCTGGAATAATTGCAGACTCAAAATAGCACAGATTTAAATGTTTCGGATAGTAATCTCTTGCCTTGGAAGTACGCATGCTAACGTAGCAGCAGGACCGGGTGCTCAGCAAGCCGCTTCCCAGGAATGCCGTGCAGGAAGGAGAGGAAGCCCTCAAGCGAGGCAAGCCCGCGTTTCCAGCTGGGTGGGGGCTCTCTACCCCCACGCTTCGCAGGGACCCGCGCAGGAAACCCAGGGATGCCCTGCTTGAGCAGAGCCCGGCCGAGCAGCAGCGCCGGGGGCTCCCGGCTGCTTTTGTTCCCACCTCCGTCAGCGCCAGCGCGCGGGCGCCTCTGCCCTCGCCACGGGAGCCCGCATTAGCTCTGCTCCGTAATGGGTTTCCTCTCTCATCTGCAGTGCCAACATTTCCAGTAGGATCTATATCTTTCCATAGGCAGTTTGTTTCATCACAGTAACATAATAATGTGCTGAGAAGAGCTCATAGTTGTGAATTAATGTTTAAAAGCTCTCACTTTTGGGTTGTTGAAATGAATGTTAATTTGACAAATGGCAGTCATTGGGATTGAGACGGCATTAACATGGAAATAAGAGTTAACCTCCAGCAGGGCAGATACAAGGTGAGATGAGCAGACACTGCAGAAGCTGTAGTTTTTCACCTGATGCTCATACTGTAAATACCGCCAGTGTCCTATCTATTTATAGAACTGTAATTTAAAGGCTAGTTCAGGAAAATCTGAATGACATCTCCTTAAGAGAAGCAATCGTAGGGTATCTTGGAATATGTCAGGCAGCTCTCTTGCTTTCTCTCTCAAAAATACTCATATGTCCACTAAATCAATTTGCCTTTCTCTTGTAACTGCATTTGCGGGGCCATTCTTTTCCATTTTCTGTCACTGTCATACGCTAATTCATGTCACTCTGCAGCGCGGGAGGGCCCAGCCGCCAGCTCCACTGCGCCGACACCGGCATGGCTCGCCTCGTCCCTCCTGGACGTGCAGCCAGCTGCCGGGCTGGCGAGGGTCCGAGAGGTCTCAGGCTTCACGCGGGGGCTGAGGGTCCCACCCCGGCGTGAACACTGGGCCCTGGGAGCAACGACTTCCACGGACGCCGCTCTGCTCCTCTGGGTCCAGGAAATGAATCCCCGCAAAAGCTGACTACGTATGGCAGTGCACCTCCAGGTGTACCTTCTGTGGGGTTTTCCCTAAGGATTTCCACAAACTGGGGTTTTTATTTACCCTGTTTCCATGCTTTTTCCTCCAGTTCTCACTAAGGAGGAAGGAGGAGACTTTTCAAACAGGAATAAAATGCAATACCAACCCCCAGATCTAGATCCACAAAATTTGCAACAAAAAATCTCGAATGACACTATTTTTGTGAGAAAATCTTCATTTTGGAATAAGCCATTTTCCTTGAAAACATAATGCAAAAGCAAATGTTTGGCTACTCTACGAATGAATTGTTTCACTGGGTCGGCACACAGTGCCATGCCTGGCTTGCAGCCCGTGCCTGAGCCCCCGTCCTGGATCCCCAGCACGGGGGGCGTTGGAGCTGGGCATGGCACGGAGGTGTGTGCTGCAGTAGCTGCCACCTCTCTCCCCTTGGCAGCTCTGCTGAGGGGTTTTCCGATAATTTTTATCTTTATATGTGTCATGCAACAAAAGAACCAGCAGCAAAAAACCTCCACCCAAAGTTTTCTTTTTCAGTTTTGACACCAGGCTCTTCTCTCCTCCAATTTTCCTTCTCTTTGGCCAGGAGATCTCATTCTCCATGGCAGACGTCATGGCCTCCTTCCCCCGGCCAGGGCTCGGACACAGTGCAGACGCTCCCGCGCCGCTGCCTTCGCCGTGGCCTGCAGCCGCCCGAGCTGCGCTGGGGGAGGAGGGCTCCCCATCCCGGGGCTGCAGCGCCGGCTCCAGAGCCCGTGGGGAACGCGAACAGGAGTTGATGCTGCCCAAGGTGAGGGGGTCCGGAGCTGCCCCCCTCTCCCTGGCTCTCTAGACCGGCACTGGCAGAAGGGAGCAATATTTTTGTTGTGAGCAGCAATAACAGGATCAGGAGCTGTACCACCTAACCCTTCCCTCTGCAGAGAAGCTCCCGCGCTAGGGCAGGGGACATGGGGGCAGGAGGTGCCTGCTGCCTTGGGGAGATTTTGCTGCACACGAAGTGACGTGAGCACTTGGTGTCCCGGGAGAAGAGGCTGCTCCTGCCAGCCCAGTGCGTGGCTCTGTCTGCAGAAAGCTCCTGTCCCTGACGCTGGTGCTTGGTGTTCGTCTACATCCGCGTCCTTACTCTTCAGCCTGCATTCATGTGTGTCTAGCGTTTCAGACCAAGATATTGCCAAAGCCCCACATCCTGGGAATAATTAGAGCAGAAAATCCAGGGAAAAAAATCTGAGCTTAGGGCACTGGCTCCTGAGTGAAATTACCCCCACGCAGAGATTTTCTAACGGGACACATACCTGAGTCACTCAGTGTAAATGTGTTTGACTTGCTAGGCAAGCTGACCCATTTAAACAGGGCTCCAACAAGCCACTGATGTGCTGACTGTCTTCCAGGAGGTAACGCTTAATTTGTCCCTAAACAAACAAGAAGAAAACTCCACATTCATTCTCTCCACCTCTGTTTTTTGCAGCCATTGTTTTTTAAAAGCAAGGTGGAGAAGAGTGTGTAAACCAGACAATCTCAGCCCAAAACCAGCAGTTTTTTTTTGCAAATTGTTTAATGTTTTGAAATGTTCCTTACATCTCCAGACATAAATATTCTGACTTGCAGCTGGGAAACTTCCTTCCAAGTTGTTTTGTTTGTCAGGTTCAAGTACAAATTTTCAGTCAAAAACTTCTTTCCTTGGCTTTTAATAGTTATTGGCCAACAAATGAAAAAGAGGAAAAGGGAGTGAATTACATGACCTGTCTCTTTTTGTTTATTAAGAACTTCTTTCCAGCATCTGATTCTTATGGAAATATGGTTTCAATTTTCTCTTTGAATTGTGGATCAAGAAATGTTGCCAATACATATTTTTCTCTGTCAAAATTTCATTTAATCTGGAGTCTGTAGATGTCTTGAGAGCCATGTCTCCTCACTGGGTTATTACCGTGTGTGCCTGTTGTCATGTTAGTTTTCAATTGGAATCACGTTTGTTCCGGGAAAAGGCGCCGGCGCCGGCTCGTTAGCGGAGCGGCCGAGGGGTGGGCACCAGCCCCTGCCTGCCCCGGGCTGCCCCGCGCTGTGCCTCACCCCCGGCACCTTTCCGGCCCCGGGGCCTGGGGCAGAGGGCTTGTTGCCGCTTCGGGCTCCCACGGGACCTGGCTTCCCGGACGGTGGAGCAGCACCAGCACTGGCAGGTCGAGGACCCCCCAAAACCGGCTGCGGAGTGTGGGCGAGCCCCCAGGGGCGAGGGCCGGCTGGGAGAGCATCGCTGCTGGGCTCCTGCCAGCCGCGGCTCTGGAGGCCCTTCGGCGAGTATCGGAACGTGGTTCCTGGATGCGATGTTGGGCTGCAGGATCCGCATTTCTAGCTGCCGCTCCCTGGGTAGCTGCTGCGATGAACTCCCTGTTCGCCCTTGGATTTGGCTCCGCGTGACGGGTAAATGCGGCTGCCTCCGACGGGACCGTTTGGCCGCACATCCACGGTTAGTCCCAATGCGAACCTGATGGTCTTTCGCTGTTTTCTGGTCATGCATGGCGCACAGAAATCCCTCTGTAAAAGCATGAATGGCCTCACAGAGACAAATCTCTAGTTGAGGATATGGTAATTTTGAGTTTATCCAGACTGGGGCTTTTTTAAGATGTTTGATGAAAAAGCATAATTTTAAAAGGTGACCATCATTCCTTCACTTGTTGGGATCACGCCGCTCCGCTGGGTGCTTCGGAGAGAATCGGGTCCATGAGACGCTTTCACCCACCTCGCCGAGGGCGAGCACCCTGCAGCAGCCCGCTCCCCTGCAAGAGGAGGGGAGTCCTTATAGCCTGGCCATGGCTGCAACACCACATACATAACCCAAACACACAATGGCAACAGCAGCTACAGCTGTGACCATTTATTGCCTCTGTTGTTATGACTTCTCTTGCAGGATTACAGTTTCTCAAGATATTGCTCTGGCCAAGCACTTCTCTTCTTGCATTGTGAAATGGCACACTCCCTTGCAGTTAGTTGTGGCTATTTCAGACTTTCAAAGGATCAACCTTTCCCATCTAAATGAGAAGAAAAGGGAAGAAATGACTCACAGCCTCTCCCCATGCCCTGAAAAGAGGTTTTTCTGATGGAACTGGAATGCTGGAAATAATCCAGAGGAATTTAGAAAATGAACCTGTCAGAAGAATATTTTAATAAACCCCCTTTTTCAGCCACAGTATCAACAACTCGCACTCTTCCCTTGTCATCTGAAGGAAGCCCAAGCAGCCACCAGAGAACAAAGCCAGCAGAGGGGCTGGACCCCGTAGCGCTGCGGAGGTTTCCCGGGGAGTAGCTGTGCCTCTGCCTCTTCCCCTCAAGCACTCGGAGGTTACAACGCAGCGTTTCGTGCTGCTAAACTGCAAGTGGGGCTGTGGCTATAGACCTTCGCGGGGACTTTGCAGAGGCCGCACCAGGCACTGGTGGAAGGTGTGGGCACACAAGTGGGCTTCCCCTGGAGCTGCTTTACAGACAGGTGAACTGTGCTGGGTAGGGGCAAAACCGGGTATGACACCGCTCCCTCCTTAACGTGCTCCAGGCATCCGAATGTGCCGGCAGGGCTAGGGCAGGGCTAACCCCCGTTAGGTTTCGTATCCAGATGTGGTCTGTGGTGGGATCCCAGGCAGAAGATTCAGCAGCAATGGGTAATGGCCACGACTCCTGGCCCTGCGTCAGCCACGTCACTGGCAGTATTGATACCACCCAAATGTTGGTATCTAGAGAAGGGGCTGGTA
Organism: Calonectris borealis; assembly: GCF_964195595.1. NCBI lineage: Eukaryota > Metazoa > Chordata > Aves > Procellariiformes > Procellariidae > Calonectris > Calonectris borealis. Next base: position 12,205,594 of record NC_134332.1, read on the forward strand.
TTGCGACAGCTCTGGGAAGCTGCTGACGTTGCTCCGTGGGCCACAGTGACCCTCAGCAAACCACCTGGGTCTCCCTGGTGCGGGGGCTTGCAGGACTTTCCTGCAGGGAGCAACAGCCTGGACACGCAGCCGGTCCCACCTCGTGGGGCTGGGTTGCCAGCATCAGCACTGCCGCAAGAGATTAGGCTCTCGAAGGTAGGCGGGCATCCAGGTGTGCTGTGAGGTGGGGCAAGAACATGACTGATACGTGAGCAAAGTGCATTAAAGATGCTCCTTTCATGTTACTTATTAGCAAATTCTCTCCCACCTCATCTCGTTTCTCGCATGCTGCCTGTGCAAAGGCGGTTCTCTTTATAAAGCCATCTTTCTCATTGTCCACATTGCTTTTAAGGAACTGACACTCACATTTGAAAGAGAAATCAGCAAAGGCCGCATTAGATGAAATGTATAATGTGGCAGCAATTTAGAAAGTATGGCTTCTAAAATAGACCTTTCCATCTGTAGAGATTCAAAGATCCCAAAAAAATCCAGGAAGCAGAACTGCTAGAAGAGGGGCTAGCTGACCGTAGGCAGTAAATTAGCCATGCATGCGCATCGTAATGTGGGAGCAAGCAAATATTTGTGTCACATGAAGAAGTGACGCATCAGAGAACAAAAAAAGTAAATGGAGCTCTACAGGGCTGGACAGAACCGTATTTGTTGCATTTAGTCCTGGACATCTGATAGTTCAGAGTTAGATACTTCAGAGAGGATCTAAATATAAAAAAAATGCTTTGAAACTGCAATGACTTGTCTACCAGAACACCAGAAAGCCAGCCTGCTTGCGCTTCTGGGTTTGGATGGCGTCTGGGAATTTGCGATGGGAAAAAGCGAACATCCACCCTGCTCTGCCAGCGAGGAAGGGAGCACCCGAGAGCTGCAGGGATGCCCTCTGCACTGCTCCATCGGGCTCGGGGCTCTCGGGGTAGGGAGCGCAGCAGTGGTGGTGGGAGAGCACGATCAGACGGAGACGGAGGGCAGGGCTGCCTCATGCCAAAAGGCGGAAACATCAACGGCGTGTGAAGTGCCCGGCAGCTCCAGCCGGTGCCTATCTAGACACGCCGTTGAGTATCTTGGTCCTCGCATGGAGCCGTGTCTCATCTGGGAGATCAGTTGTGTAAGAAGCAAGGTATCTTTGTCAGTTTGGAAGTTCATTTCCTGGTGTCGAGGCTGCAAGGACGCGAACAGATAAACTGGAGGCTGCTGGCAGAGTCTGCGGCAGAGCCTGGGATGGGTAGAAACGTCAGCCACTGTCAGAGGGGAAGACGCCCGTCCCTCTCTCCTGCAGGAGGTGTCCTGGGGCGACAGGAGCTGCTCAGCTAGAGCTGGCATTGGCAGGGACGGCTGGGACGGGGCCGTGGCCAGGTTCCTCGTGGGAGACAGGTCGCCCCAGCCCTGGGGAAGAGAGAGCCGGCATCCATCACCTGCCTGGCTGAGCAGCACTGGAGAGGAGCAGAGGAAAAGGCCCTTTGGGGCTGGCCTCGGCGTGGCCCCTCGGGTCAGCAGAAAGCCGGGGCTGCGGGGGCTCCCGGGGTGCCCAGAGCGTGTGCTGGAGGCTCCCCAGCTCCCAGCATTTCCTTACCCGCGCCTGGACAGCCCTATGCCATAAATTAAAGGGGAGCATCTTGAAGGAGGCTTTAATCAAAAGTTAGGAGTTGCAGCCAGCATGTCACAGTTCCTCATTAGATTGCCATTATAATGCTCTGTAATTGGAAAGACGTTAATATTGACAGTGTTGTGAAGAATGTCCTGCTTCTCCTTGCATGCGTGGATTTGATAGAGTTGAATAATGGAGCAGATATGATGGATTAGAAAAATTCCCCAGTTAAGGTCCCTAATTATAGAGTTTTACCTGCCCAATTAAGGTGGAGTACTTGAGAAAAAACTAGACACTGACTCTCTCCAGGCACCCAAGTGCTCTGTGAAGTACCAGCAGCCCCGGCCCGGAGGATTACTGGAATTTTATCCTACTTGAAATGTTGTCTTCTTGATTTCCCTGCAGCATGAAGCTAAAATTCACTCACAGCCTGAAGTAGTACCAGCAAGTCCTGCTCCTCGACATGGTCTGGAGCTGCACAGCTATTTTAACCTGCCTGGACGTGGATTCAAGAAGCAGGAGTAATTCAAAACGGCCCCCACCATGCCCCACAGCCCAGGCTTCCTTTGCCCTTTTTTAGCAAGTCTGAGTCGAAAGGGGGAGTGTGTGCAGTCGTGCTGCGCGGCGGGGGGAGCGCAGCACGGGGCTGGGCGGGGTGCGGGCAGGGCAGCAGCAGCTCCCTCCTGCCTTCGGGGCACCGCGCCGGCCCCGCGGCGGCACCCCCGGCAAAGCACCCGGAGCCGTGCCGGCTCCCGGGGGAGCCGGGGCTTCAGGGCTGCACTGTGGGCCCTGCACGAGCCCTAAGTCTTGAACGTTCAGTATCTTAGGCACACTAGAGAGATAATTTTTTGAAGTAAATAATAATTTAGCTGTCTGCAGCCTAAGGATGAATCATGGCAGTTTTCCTTTAACCATCTTAAAAAAAGCAGCAACGTTGGTCCTGGAGGAGCCGGCGGGTGACGCCCGCAGCGTCCGCTCGGTGACACCTGCCACCGCAAAAGGGCACAGACCCTGCACACCCTGCTCCCGAGGAACAGCCGCCTTGCTACTGCAGAGAAAATTTTAGTATCCAAGTCTCCCTCTAATCCCTCCCTGTAGTGGGGGAACAATTATCCCATAAATTAGGAAATAAATATTCTGCGCGGGCTCTGGAGTTTGTAACTATTTACCCAAGGTGTGCTTTATTCTCCGGAGATATTCCTGCAAGGCTGCTGAGGGATGAGACATGCCTGTGCTTTTTTCTTTGCCCCTGCCTCCCTTTCATCTGCTCTTGTGATGAATTGTAGGGAAAAACTACCCAAGCCCGTCTGTTTTGGCTTAGATCAGCTTTTCTTCTCATTATAATTTAAGTCTTTAAGGGTCTTCAGTAGGAGCCTGTAAAAGTCAGATCATTCATTCCTGTTGACGCCATGTGTTTCATGGCCATTCGGGCCATGATTCATGCGGCGGTGCCCGGGACGCGCCTCCTTTGTGCCGCGGCAGAACAATGCCTTTGTGCGCCGGGCTGGCGTGCCCGAGCTGGCTCCTCGCCGGGCGGCAGAGGGTTAACCAGAAAAATCTTGTAATAGCTGAAAACTATGGATTGAGCAAAATCTCCCTGTCAGCTCTCTGTGATTTTGCTGAGAGCACTTGGACATGCTGGCATTGGATTTACAAATTGAAAATCATTAATAATTCTAACCAGGCTGTGATAAATCTGAGATCAGTCTCGATGAACCTGGACACCATTTCATAAATCAAAAAGATTACTTAGGAATTTTTTAAAATCTGACGTCAAAATGTCATGGTTACTAATGGTTTTTGTAGATCTCTTACAGTGATATATCATTTATCTACGCTACATCTAAAATGTGACACCAGGGCAGAAATGTGATGTCTTTAATATCATGAATACATTTTATCCCATAATAAAGGTATTAACAACTTCTTGCTGTGACTTGTACTTGAAGTTCTGGGCCTGATTTAGTGCTATTGTTATCATATTAACTGTTTTCCTCCCAAATATGTGCAGGCAAACTGTTGCTTATTTTGTGTGGCGCCGGGCTGACGACCCGCCGAAGCAGAGGGGGGGATTCCTCGGGCCGGGCTCTTTGCCCGGCTCCCCACCTCCCTGCTGCCCCGGGGACCCAGGGCACCGCTGCCTCCCGCTGCACGGGCACAGCCCCCTCAGCCCCCGCTGCTGCTCCGCAGGGATGCCCAGCGGGACCGCCTGCGCGCAGGGTGACCTTCTGGGACAAGGCTTGTCTTCCTGCTGGGGCGGCAGGGCAGCGAGGGCGGGAGGCTGTGGGTGCGCGCAGGGTCCCAGTGCAGCGGCAGCCGACTGTCTGCTGCTTCTTATCGACCTGGGGCTGCTGGGGGGCTCTGCCCCTCTCACTGCTGTAACAGGCTTCTTGAAGGGAGGCGTGTTTTGGAGCAGGGGCACAGGCTGCTGGTGAGTTTTGCCAAGGAGAGGTCACCCACAGATCTGCATGGTTTGGCAGGCCCCCACAGCTAACGCAGCATCCTGCTGTCCGCTTCCTAAGGCGTAAACACCGAGCCATTCGGCAAGGAAAGGGAAGGACGGACCTGAGCGCCTCGCGGTGCCGGTGAGGCATGGGAGCACAACAGGAGTCGTTCAGCACGCGGCCTGGGTGAGCATCAGTGGTAGGGACGTGCACCATGGTGAGGAGAAAACACCAGAGCCAGAATGGAGCCAGCAAGTAGGCATGGCTCACAGCACAGAGTTTTGTTTTATATTGGTTCTTATAGAATTTTTCCATGCCTTTTAAGCGGACTGTTCTGAGAAAAGTTTACAAGACTTACGGAATAAAAACCCAGCAAGTAACCTCCAGAAAATACCCTTCAAACCACTCCTTCAACTGATTAATGAAGCTAATGCTAAAAAATATCACTGAAGATGTAGGTAAGGTCTAAAATAAGGGAAGAAGCTGCATCTATGCCACTGCTTTGGCTGTGGAATCAAGCACAAATGTTATTTTGCACGGACTGGTTTGGATGCCCCGATCCCCTTGGTGAAGCTCGGTTTTGTGCTCTAGGATGGCTTTGTACGTCGTACCACACGCTGTGCTACCTCTGACTCCAGGGCGCAAACAAAAACGTTGAGGCGTGGAAAGTATGCTGGAAGCAAGCAGCAACCAAAGGGCCAGGTCCAAACTCACCCTGAGCACATGTAAGCCTAGCCTGGCAACTCAACAAACCATTAAAATATCAAAACTTAGTGTTTAAGGAAGGCCTAACAAACATTGCGGAATGCTCTTCTCATTTTGGAAGCAGGTCCCTCTCTCTGCTCGCATTGCAAACGGTGTGGATGTGCAGAGGATGTCATCCTGGGCATCAGCACAGAGTTAGGCAATGGTACGGCTGATTTTGCTCAGCTCTGTGCCTGTGCAGGTGTACATGTACGTGTGTGTTCCCACGTACACACTGCACTTCCTATACTGAACCTTCAGGCTTGCTGGCATGGGAAAACGCACAGGCCACAGATGCTATAGCACAGTACAATGCAAGTTCCTACAAAGGATTTTTGTATTATAAATGACTTTTGGAAACTTTGCTATAAAACATTACATTGCTTTGGTGCATTCTTTTTAAAAATGAATGGTTCAACAGTTAAAATTTAAAGAGTCGTTCCCAGTCTCTTCCCAGTGAGTCAGAAACGCGCTGCAGAAGCATAGAGCCTCCAACGCTCCAGGTGTAGCTGAAGAGCTATCAGAGCCTAACAGGTAACTGAGGAATTTAAAGCAAAGCTTTATGGGGAGAGATTACATTCAGAGGTGAACAAATGGTGGTACCAAGTCTATGCAAAGCAACTGACAAAATGTAAAAATCCTCCCCGCATTTTGAAGGAAAATATATCTTTCTTTCTGTGCGGTTCCCATGAAAAATAGGCTTTTTTATTTCCTTTTTTCATGCTAGGAAATTAATATTTGCCTTTAAAAAAGATTTGGTGGAGGTTTGCGTGAAGGTCATTAGCAATCTCACTGGGGAATAAAGAAGGGAGTGATTGAAATCTGCATGAGTTTGTTACTCATTTGTGGCTTTGCTTTACACGTAACATTTTTATTAAGAAAATAATACTTTGGGGCTGGTAATTGTGTTGCCAGCTGGGCCGGGGAGGGGAGAGGAAGAAAGCAGAGCACTGAAACCTACTATTTATGTCCCTGCTAGGTACAATTCCAGGCAGGGATATATATGGTAAATCTCCTTGAGCTGTCCCCAAAGTCACCCTGAAGTGCCGCAACTCTTCCCGGTGTTGAGCACATTCCTCCAGGGCTGCGGCTTCGCGGCGGGGCCGAGGCGGCCGGTGCCGGCCGGTGGCACGGCCAGTCCTGCTGCGCTGCAGGGTGGAGGTGGGCACCGCGGCGGGTGGGCAGCCCCAGCCCTGCCTGCCCTGGCCGGAGGGGTGGGCGCTGGAGCAAAGCGGGGTGCTGGTTGCACAGACCTCTATCCCTGGAAGGGGACAAATAACCCCAGGTCCTCCTGGAAACGCCAGGCACTTTCACAGCAACTTCTGTTTATCAGGTAGTAAGGTCACCTGTTTCTGTTCTGTTTAACCCCAAAATACCTGTGGTTAGGATTCAAGCTGTAAAACCCTGCTATTGCTAGCAAGTCTTCTTAAAAATTAGCATAGCACAGAGTAGATACAATCTGAAGTTGGCTTGTAAAATCTTTTGGAAGGATCATTAAGGGTATTTCATTATCTCCATATTGCCAAGGTCAGGCTGTCCATATTTCCTCTTTAGTGCTGCGATGGGAATATGCCGCGACTGTGGTATAATAGACCAGAAAATGTCCACACTGGGAATGATGGTAAATCAATAAAAACTCATCAATATAACTCCCACTTTCCCAAGGTAGTGCAAACAGCCTCAAGTTTGTAATTTACTTACGTATCTTCACCTTTTTCCCAACATTTTTTACACCAACTTCTGAACTTTTTGTCTGTGTAAAATCTTTATGAGAGACAATATATATAAGGGATAAAATGCTTTATTGAAAAGATTATTGATTTTTTCGGCCAAGCTGCTTGTGCAGCAGCTCCACGCTGCTCTCCCAGCAGGGAGATCTAAATTTGAGAGAGGCTGAGGCAGCCAGGTGGGAGGCAAGCAGATGTGGGTACGGCTGCGCCGCGGGAGGGCCAGGGAGAGCATCTCCTGCCTGCCACCCGCCCGGCACACGGCGACGGGGCCGCCGAGCGGAGAGGGGAGAACAAAGGTTTGCAAAGCCACGCTGCAGAAGGGAGAGGGAGAACTGCACAGCTCGGGCATGGAGAAGATGGTTACACGTCTCTCAAACTGATCATTAATATTATATTATGGCTGTGCACTGTGCTGTACAAACACCTAAGCAATACCAGGCATGCTTTAGTCCTGCTTCAGTGTGCTTCCTCCCAAATCCGCACTGCCTGAACGCTCAGACCAAGCCCAGAGCCAGGGTGGCTGCTCTTGTCCCGCATGTCCTGGGTGGAATCGGGAGCACGGACTGACGCTCCCCATAGTGCTGCTGGGACTCAGGCGTGTGCCTCAAAGATCAGAACAGTGCTTTGGCTCTTTAGGAGCCTCAGTAAAACCTTGAGCAAATGGAAGCTGAGGGGTGGTTGCTCCTTCTTTCTCCATAGCACATTGCTTACGCCCTTCTTTCTTCTTCCATTTCTCAATCTTTTTATTCGTCTACTTTCCTCCCTGTCTTTTTTCTACTCTCCATTAACTTTGGAAAAAAACCAACCTAAATGCATAAATACACCATATCTTTTTTAGGCTGACAAAGGGACATCCTCGTCATGCAGCATATCCTGCCACGGACAGCTGGACAATGGCTCCTGGCTCCTTCCCCAATGCTCGCAGAGCCACGGTCCCTGTGGACACGGGCACGAGGCTCGCAGGGTGCTGGGTGTCTCAGCTGGACGCAGGGAGGGCTGCAGTAGCATACAGGATCCATTCTGATTTTGAGAATGCTGAATCCTTTATTATGAGCCAACCACTGAAATAAAACCAATCCCATTTTATTAAAAGCCCAAAGACACAATTAGATCTTGCAGATTATGCAAATGATGCGTAGCCTTCTGACTGTTGGCAATTTGCCGCATAGACCTCTGTGCTGCAGCGTTCGGGAAGCCCTGTCTGAGCACCGGTTAGAGACCCTTACCCCCTTGCATAGCTCTGGAGCCTGAAGCCCTGATAAATATTCCACAAAATACGAACAGCCTATTTTCTCTTGCTACTCTGACCTTTTCCCCAAGACGTTAGAATGTATTTTTTTGCCAGCTACTGTATGCTTATCCCCAGGGGTCAGGGACCTACAGGGCTCTATTAACTGTCAGTGGGTTTTTTTTCCTGATGTCTGAGTTTACCCATAGCTAAGCTAATGTACTGAAGAGAGTCTTGGCAGGGGCAATAGACATCGTGTCACTGAGGGCATAAAGGCCAAGGAGTGGATGGAAAAACCTGGTGGTGAAACTTAATCAGCAAGTAAAGACCTGAAGCCAGGCTGCATTTGATGGGAGGGACCCCACAAACACCTAGTGGAAACAGGAGCGGCTGCTTTCCCTTTCTGCTCTTTGGCCCCGTCGCCCAGTGCCGGCAGGCAGAGGAGTGCCGCTGCTCGCCCAGGACAGGGAGAGCCATAGCACCCAGAGCAGCATCCGTGCGCAGAGCGCCCGGCTCTTGGCTTTAGGGGTGCTTGCAGTGCTCAGGCACTTGTCTGGGGGATAAGTGCCGTCTCTCATTCTGTCCTCTATTTTCTCATTTTTGACTTTTATGGTTTTTCATTTACAAGTCTAATCAGAGAGAGGCAGCAGGATGGAATGGTGCAATCATTCAACGTAGATTAACAATAGAGTCAATAGCCTACAAGTGTTTGCAGCATCCCCCAATGCAAGCTCCTTCAGCACCCAGCCAGGAGAGGCTCTGGGAGGCTAAAGCAGAAAGGAGCTGCAAATACAAAGCCATTGCTTGAAAACCTCAGCTAAACACACCTGCCTTCCAAATGGACCAGCACCTCCTCCAGGAGCTCCCCTTGCAGGAAGTTTTCAGGCCAGACAGCAAAGGCAAGGGAAGCATCTCATTTAATCCGATTTGGAACAGCTTTAAATACCGCCACCGCTGCAGCCACAGCTCAGGCAAGCTGGCCTGAAAGCAGCTCGCCGTGGGTGCCGCTAACCCAGATCCGCCCAGGCTGGGTCAGTGCATTGCCAACCAGACCCAGCCGCAGCTGTGGTTTTACAGCACGCACTGCCACCGCGAGCACAGCCTCCCGAGCTGGGTGTGTTTATACTGGTAGTCCTGAATATACCCTCAGGACCGCTCTTCGCAGCTCTACAACTACACAATCTAGGTTTTAATCTCCAAACCCCATTTTTTGCAGGAAAGAAATAATCTGGTTTAATCATATTGGTAAGAACACAGATCCCTGCCAATGAGATCCTGAAGAACGTAACACCCAGGTGAGGTGTGTCATTTCAACCCACTGCAAAAGTAATTAAGGGCACAATTCAGCAAAGCATTAAAAACCTGGTTTTTGTTTTGTTTTATTTTAAGCAATTGCATAAGCACCGCATTGATTCAAGACTTAACACTGCGTATCACTCCTCCATGCAGGGCTGGCACGGCCAATATTACGTTCTGCTATGAAATAGCAGCACGTTACGGCGAGCCTCCTGGCAAAGCACCGCGCTGGTCCTGAGCCCTGGGCTGTGCCATCGCCGCTGGAACGCTGTGGCTCTGCCCATCCTGCTAAGTCACCCCACTCTGCTCTTGACAAAAACTGGCTTTCAAAGCCTAACAGGCTGAAACTGGGTTTTTAAGAGCAGTCTAAAGTTAAAAATAGTTGACATTTTGGAAGTGACTGCGAGGTAAAATTCAAGCTTCCACTAGGTTTGTTAGCGATTGGAAAGTACATTGAATACAGAAGCGTGCAAAACATGATTGCTGCTAAAGACCACAGCTGGAAAAAATCTGTCACATTTTAATAACTGCTGTATACCTAATAAAATATAATAGATTTATTATCAGTTGAAGAATAGATTGGTAAACACTGTAAATTAAATCCTACGATGAAGTTTATTAAACTTCAAGGCAGTGCCTACTGAGACGGGAAGGCTAAAAGTTATCAGAAATTCTGAGCCCACCACGGTCATTTTCCAAGTTATTTTAAACTGTTGTTACCCAAAAAGGTGCAGGCTGTGGTACTCGAATATAGACAGACATGCCAGCTCCATGATGCGACTCACTACGTCTGGCCCATAATTTACCAGCTTTAACCCTCCTGTGAAATGACATCTATATAAATATTGTTAATAGCACTAACATAATGTTAAGTCAGGTTTTACTGGACTCCCTCATACACCCTTTGGATTTATTAGCTATAGGATTTGAAGTAAATTTTTATTAGCCCAAGTTAAACCCAGCTACCATGGGCTTGGCATTTGGGCTTTCTTTCCCCCATCTTTCTTCCTTTATCTGAGCCTGGGCCCCCTTTTCTCAGCCCAGTGCTTCCTCCCTCAGACTGAAACGTCCTCGGATAAATCTTAGGGAATGAAACATTTATTAATTTTCCTAACCAATGTTGATCTCATAAATTACCAGGACTTTTTCATGAAATGGTTATTAACATCCATGGCTGTATGTTAATGGCTTATTGACCAAATATGGGATAATTAGACCCTAGGAGCACTGGCCACTGTGATCTATGAGAAGCAAATTTGGCCCTTATTACACCAATGACCTATTTAATATCTACTGATGAATTTAAGGTAGAATCACAGGCAGAATTTGTTTCAAGGAGCTGCCCTCCAATTAACGAGCAGAAAGATTCCTGTATAAAATCTATTGATCCAGAAAAAAATATTTTAAAAAAATCATTTTTTGTAACTGATGATTAATTGGCTAAATAAGCCTTAGACTGAGATCACCAGGAAAACACTGGTAACCAGATATTTCCTGGGATTAACAAAACAATGAGTCTGTTTGACTAGAGGGCCCTGCCTTCTCTCCCAGCTTTGAAGGATTTAGGTCCTAATTTATACTATGAAGATTTATACTAACATTTTAAAAGAATTTAAACATTTATCCATGCTGCAGTTGCAGGAACAACTGTTTAGACCTGCTGCAAATGAGCACGCTGTGTTTGGTTTAAGTTCCTAAACATACTGTATATTTGAAATGGGAGAGTTAGCATGCTGCGCTCTGCTCAAGGAGACCCTTTCCTCTGTCATCTCACAGTATTTAAAAATCAAATTAAATATAAAAGGAATCAAAGCAAAGCCAGAAAGGAAGGAATACAACTCGTTTGAAGTACTTGAGCTACAGCCTCATTGTAGGCAGGATGCACAAGTCTGAACGCAGTTTAAAAATTAAGCGGTGATGTTTTTGTGAATACAAAAAAATCCCTCCGCTGATCCAGCAAACTAATTTGCACTCTGGTCCTTTGACCCAGAAAAGCTTCTATAGAAATGCATATACCTGGAACTGTTACAGGCACATCTCAATCAGTGGAGAGGGTTTATTTGAACTCCTCATTGTTTTGGATCCAAAGAAACGCAATTTAAGTAACCATACGTGTTTGCGTGGGAGCCGACGGCTCCGCAGTGCTGTGCCTTGCGGGGCGCTCCCAGCCGGGCTCCCCTTCCACGGCTCATTGCTTAGTCCAGCTCCTAAAGCCCGGCTCCGGCTGCTTACCCAGCTCGCCTGCTTCTCTCACAGCCTGGAGTGCCACAAATGAGGAGAGACTGGTTTGGCAGGTCATCGGGAGATCCTGTAACACAACTGATGAGGGAGAGGAAACAATTTATTGCCCCAAATAAATGCTATAGTTCCAAATATCAGGCAGCTACCACTCTTCTTATCCCACTCACTATAACTTTTAGGTCCTGTGAAACTGCTAAAAGTGATTTTAAACTGTTTCTCCCTGCCAGATTCAGCTTCTCCGTAAGAAGGGGGAAGCCCAAGAAGGGATTAACTGATTGCTGCAAACAGGAGCGCTGCGAGTTCTCACAATTCAGACCTTGCCAAAGCTCCAGGACACCACAACAAGTAATTTTAACCTCCATTGCGTTTAAAAAAAAAAAAAGTCTTCCACAGCAGTTCCTCTATCAAGGCTGCACAAAGCAGAGCTTTCCAGGGTCAGGACAGGCTCAAGTTCCCGGCTAAGGCTGGGCTCAGCACAGCGTGCCCGTGCCCACTGGGGTGTGGGAGCCCTGCAGACCCGTGCCAGGAGCCTGCGGTGCTCGGACACGCAGATTACTGCAGCAGTGCATCACTGCAGACAAAGTAAATCCAGTAATAAATATGGAGTGCAGGAGTAGACTGCAAGGAGTAATTCACAATAGCTATTGTACATCTCCAATTCACTGTACTAGGAGACATTGCCTGGAGGTATATAATGGAAATATTAGAAGGTGAAATAAGAAGGAAGTTTCCCTAACTGAGCTGAGGACAAGCTTTATAGGCTAATGAAGGGACAGCTGACACAGACAAAAGAAAAATACCACAAGAGTTAAAAAGGAAGAATTAATATATGAAAAATGAAAGCAAGCAGATTAAAAAATAGAAAGCTACCAGCACTCCCTTTGCTCACACATTATTCCCTAATTACAGATAAGAACCCAGGGGCTGCAGTCAGACACACTGTTTTAATCATTTTTATACCCTTTTCCTGCTTCTTTTGCCCTCTCTCAAGGAATCTACTAGCAGCCATCACCAGAGACAGATGGACATACAGGCAGCGCACCCAGGACTCCAGGCATCCCCAGCAGAGATGCCCATAGGTATCATCCCAGCCCAGGGAAGCTGAGACTGCAGCCACCACTGCTCTTCCTCCATCCACCTCTTCCTCAGCTGCACTAAGAACACACTGAAAGGCTTTTAATAGCTCCCCACTCTCCCAGATTGCTTGACTGCAGGCAGGTGAAGAGGGTATTAAGTACAGGGATGAGTGCTGGGGAGGAGGAGGTAGTAAGTCTAGCCCAGGTGCAACCAAAATAGCAAACATGATGAGAGCACAAACTGCAGGGGCTGTCCTGAACCTGAGGGAAGGTGGTCAATAGACCAAGGATGCACGCAGGGGTGCAGAGGTGCTGCTCTTGTAGCTGAAATGCCTGAATGCACTTGAAAACCTCGTTAGACACATTTACATCATTAGGTGTCTAAACACCTTGCCTTCTCGCCTTCTCATTGCTCTTCCTGTACCCCACTACAACAAAGCTTCCTTTTAAAGAAGTAGATATATATTTTTTCTGGGACAAAGTTGGCTGAGGAAGATGCCACTATGCCCTAAGCCCCAGCACTTTGGCTCTGCCACCCCTTCCCCGCATTGCTTCCTTCTCCAGGGAGAGGACACCTTCCTCACGTAACACTAAATCATGCTAACATGGGGCTGTGAGCCTTCCAATGTCGAGGACAGCCGAGACCGAAAATGTTGAAACCCTGCTCCCCCGAGCAGAGCGAGGACATCCCCGGCCCAGTCCCGCAGCTCCTGTCCTCGCACTGCCTGACCGAGCATCCACTTCGTGCTCGGTTTCCTACACGGAGTTTTGTTACCATCCAGCGAACACCTAGATTTAAAAATTAAATACAAAGAGAAGAAAAACAGCTTCCTTTCCAGTATATATTGAGTTCAAAAGGAAAACGCTGTAGATCTTCCCTGTTTTCTTGCAAAAATGGTGTCGCTTTTGAAATGGATCACCTGGCTGCGCTGGGCTCTGCGGTTGAAGAGAATTCCTCTCTCCCTATCCCCGCCAGCCTGTGCAATACTGCCTCCTAATACCTCTCCCACCCGAAATTCGCTCTTTCTTCTCGTGACAGGGTGTAAGAAAGAATAGGTGCAGATTTTAACCTCTATAATAGACACTAAAGCACATATATTTGTTTTCCTCTATGCTGGGAAAATGTCCCCAAGGAAGCATGTTAAATTTGGGCTTTAAAAGCACCAATTTAGCTATTATGAGTTTTCTATGCTTTTTCTATTCAGGGAATGTTTGGCTTGAATACAGTACGTAGAAGAAATAAGATCAGCTCAACTGTTTTAAAGCTGATTGACACCTTGGGTTTTTTCCCTTGTAATCTGAAGCGAAAGAAAAAAATATAAAGGGAACCAGACACTCATTTAAAAGAAATTATTTCCTTGCCTACAGTCCCTGATCAGGGCTGCCTGTGCAGGGAGAATGAGATCTCATAAAAAGCCTTTCGTGGGTTCTTCTTCACATCATTTCAGTTCAGGTTTTGGTGGCAGATGAACTGTATTTCATCAGAGTTTAGAGGAAATTCAAAGTGAAGTTAAGGAAGTTGCTGTAAATGAGAAAAAAATTTCCCAACAAACCCTTTCATTCTAGCTTAACATATCAGCCAAATCAGGAAACAGCTGTAGCAGAAATATTGTTTTTAATAACCGGAGAAAGCAGCGGAGACGCAGCTTTTGTTGGAACAGTGACCCCCAATGGTGAGCGCGGCACGGGCTGCGGAGGATGAGGAGACCCGGGCCAAGGTGGAGGAAGACAGTCTTGCTGAAAACCTGGCCGGGGTGGCGCGAGGCCCGCCGCCCCTTCATCTCCCTGCCCGCAGCCCCCCGTCACCGCCCCGCCTGCAGCGCCCACCCGCCCCAGCGCTGGCAGGGCTGGCGGGCGGCTCCTCCTGGGGCGCTCTGGCAGCCCGCGGCTCTGCGGAGGCGCTGGGCGGTGGCGGGAGGCCGGCGGCGGGCGCGGGGCTGCGCGGGGTCCCGGGGTGGGACGACGAGGCACCCCAGCGCGAGTGCTGCAGCTGCCTGCCCAAACCTGCGCGTGCGCCCGACAGACTCGAAGCCCTCGTGGGGCAGGCGGGGTGGGTGGGCCTCGGGACAGCAGGCCGGGCATGAAACAACAGCACGGGGTTAGAGAAGTCCCGCAAAGCAGGTGCCAGGGTGTCCCTATCCCTCAGCCACCATCGGGAGGGCGAGGAGGGCCTGACGGGAGCGGGGGCCACGGTGGCTGATGGCCAGCACAGAGCGGGTGGGGTGGCCCTGGGAATGGCCCTGAGAGGGTCCTGGCGCAGAGGCTCTGCAGGAGGCAGCCCCGACCTGGGGACCCCAGCCCCGTCCAGAGGCCAGGTTTCTTGCTGATGGGTGGGGGCACTGGCTCCTGGGGGGCACAGAAATGCCCCATTGCTTCTCCAGCACGGCGAGCGCAGAGCGAGCGCGCAGCCCGAAGCCTGAGCAGCAACACGCGCTCTTCTGCCGGCTGCGGTGTCACAACACGTTTCGGTCGTTTGGCTTGGGTGGACTGCAAGGGCGGAGGACGAGGAGCGGGATGTTTCCTGCTAATAAAAAGAACAAGGGACATGATGTTGCAAGGGCTGCACCGGGGAGGCTCTGTCTGGCCATTGAATTTTTCTGTCTTTACGGCTGCAGAAGGGGAAGTGCCTGATACGCTAGGTGCTAGATATGTCTTTTCTTTCTGGTCAGTACTCATAGTCTTGTGGTTGAACGGTTTGTTTATCCTGACAGAATGTCATCCGGCGTGGCTTTGATTTTGCAAATAATCCGCCTCCAGCTATGAATGCTCTCACTCCGAGATAGCCTTAACTTTCGTACCGCCATAGGGCATGGGATGATTTCATGATGGTTAAGGGGAGATGAAAGGATTTTTGCCCTTGTCCTTTTCCCTTGTTTTGAGAAGTAAACAATAAAGTTTAAGCCTTCCCACAGAAAATTTGTAAAAATGTGAGAAGACAGTAGAGACCAAATAATTATCCATAATCAATACAGTTAAAGTCAATGGACTCTGCGTGTCCTCTTCTAATAGACTTTGTTCTGGGTTGTACCTTGACAGTTTATTTAGAAATACGCACTCTGGAAGGAATGGCTATTTGACTATGTAATCTTGTTAAACTCATAAATTCAGTTGGTCTGAAGTCTATATCATTGAAGCCAGCTGGAACTAAATGTTTTGATAGCTAAAAAATGGTTCATTGAAGAAAATTCTGAAATAATGGGACTAATAAGTTGCCAAGAGAAGTGTTTACATGGGCCTAAGTGAAATTATCATAAGGCAAGGGGAAAAATTTTTGACCCACATCTTAAATTCTTGCTTAGTCAAGTTACGCAGGCTAATAGATTGTATAATGGGACATATTTATAAAATAAAACTGATTAGTGATGTTGGTGTCTTATACAACCTACGTCCAGCATTAAATCAGATTAATTTATAGGTGATTTTGTTGATGAGCACACACTGATGCTCCCATGGTGTGAATTTCAATAACTTGCTTTCCTCTTTGGAATCCATAATTCTATTATTTGAGACACTTCATTGTTATAGATAACACATTTTAAGTGATATTATTTATGCTGTTTCATCTTGTCACTTAGGTTCTTGCTCAAGTTCATTAATGTATTGTGCTCTTCTCTGTACAAGAGGGTGCAGTGAGAGCAATTGATTTTAAGTCCACATAATGACTGATGATATCACGCATGTTTACCGCTTTGACACTGCAGACTAGATGCTAATGCTGCAGAGATAAACATGATGTCATTTTATGCAATTAAACACTTAATATACAGCAGGTAATGATTTGGTAAGCTTGGCACATGCAAGCAGTGGCTTTTAATCTTATTAACAGGGGAGGGATGACGCCACAAGTGATATACACATACCCAGTCTGTATCAATAAAAAAATCTTTTACGGGCTTGGGTCATTCTGCTGTGATAGGATGAAGATACCTAAAATATGTCCCTAGCAGCTCATGAGCAGCTTTTATAGGATCTAGGAAGAGATGTCAGGTTTGGACCAGCCTGAAAAGAAACAAGTGAAATGTTCCTTACTGTCCTCTTCCCATGCTGTAGTTGCAAGCAGAAAGGGTGACTGCTTGCAGTTACTGACTGCTGGCACTGCATACGCTCAGAGTGTGCAAGCACGGGGTGAACACAGCACACCCGTGTCCCACTGCCTTCTCTAAACCTCTTTGGCCCTACTGATTGCTAGTGGCTGTCCATCTATGGAAGCTGCTGGATGACAACAACATCCGTGCCATTGATTTAGGACTGAGTGTGTCCTGCTCTCTAGGGGAAAACGTCTCAAAATGCCCCTCAATCTGCCAGACCCGCTGCAGTCCTGCCCCTTCTCCAGAGCGGTGTGTCCTCTGCTCCTCTGTGCAGCTCTGGTCTCCCTCCTGCAAATGCTTTCAAGCAGCCAGGAGCCGCTCAGCATTTGCCTCAGCTCCACAGATGCGGTAGCAAATGGTCTCCTTCCACAGTAGTCAATATTTCCCAGCTTTGACAGATTAGCCAGAGTAATCACAGATTTTATGTGGCACAATTAACATATCTTTTCTTTATAGCTGTTGCACATGAATTTGTCTGCGATAAGCAAGGTCAAGCTGTGCACCAAGCCAGCACCATCCTTTAGGGCAGGTCCCACACTTGCACCGCTGCCTGGCAGGAGATGTTGGCAGGAGGCCATGAGTTGACTGCAGCACAAGCTTCTCCAGCGCTTGTAAAAGTGCCGCCTCTTCCCCATGGTTGTGTAATTTGGAGGTGGCAGGTACAGATATTAAGACCTGCTCATTTCATTACTGGAAAACCAGGAAATTCAGCAGTCAAGAAGGGAGTGGGCTGGGGATTGGGCAAGGCCCAAGGGACCATCACAACTGGCACTCTGTGGCTGGGACTTGGGTTGACCAGCACATGACAACATGGAGCAAAGCTCCAGGAACACAGAGGACAAGATTTACAAAGCCATCCCCAGATGCTGAAATGAAAGACCTGGCTTTGTAAAGGGCATGAAACAATGCGGTGATTCTGCCCAAATTTCTGGAGTCTCATTATTTTTTGGAGAAATGCTTGCAACTAGAGATGCTCCAAGCAAAGTTGAGCGGAGCAAGCTGGAACTCACTGGACAGACCCCATTTTATTAAGACCCTGTGCAGCTTGGTCTCTGCGGGCACATGTGCCCCCTCTCCCTCCTGCGAGAAATGCAGTTGCTCTCCCATGCTGCCCTTTCTGAGAGGTCCCTCTGTCACTGACCTCTGTCACAGCTCGCCCCTTTCCCACTTCCCTGAAATCAATTACCTGCTCTGCACTGCTCCATATTCATCAGGGCTCCAGCCATTTGACCTGCAGCCTGCTGCTCCCTCTCCAGCCAGAGTGCTGCTTCCAGGCTTTGCGGAGGAATGGCTCTGTCTTGCTAATCCAGCAGAAAGGTCAAGCCAAGAGGGATGCTGGGGAGCTCCTGGGCTGGTCCTGCTCTGCTCTGGGGTACGCACGAGGGCTGCTGCGGCCGCAGCGCTGCGGTTAGCAGGGCTCCACCGGGTTTGGATCCGGGGCTTGCGGGTCCCCTCACTGACCTCTGGCGCAGAGGCAGAGGGTGTAGAGCAGAGATCTACCATGTGTCGTGAGGGGACACCCACTCACCAAGCAGATCTTGGCGCTGCGGCAGCCGGGACTCTTAAATCACCACCGAGTTGGTGCTGCTTGTGGGAAGCGGCACTGTGCTGGGGACACAGGGCTGGGGACCGGCTCCTCACCTCTGAGGGCTCTTGCGTTGCGCCCGGTGCCTTTGCCAAGTGCCACGGGAGCCGGCTCCGCTGCCGGCCCTGCCGGGCTCTACCAAGGGCTGTCCCGGCCGAGGAACGCACTGGTGAGCCGGGCGGCAAGGGAAGACCTGTGGGCAGGAGGGAGCGGGTGGCACCGGGGCTGAGTGCTGCCATCAGACAGAGATGAACTGAACGCAAAGCCTCTGCCACGCGGGCGCTGAGCCCCGTGCTGCTCTGCAGAAGATGGTGCCGTTTCTGGACGGCGTCCCAGAGCCTGGCTGCACAAGCTGCAGCAGGGGCTGAGGCTGGACCTTTGTTTCTCTTTTAGGTTTCCTTTCCAAACAATGGCACCAGGGCTCGTGTTTGGAATTCATTTCGTCTTCTTTCCAAAGTCTCTGGGACATGCCTGTGTTAATATTATAGTTTATCAACAATCAGTGCTCAAGAAATAGGCTCTCTTTGGGTGATATTTAATGAGCTTGGAAATGAGAATATGGCCGTGCTGTTGTAGGAGACAGGAATGAGAATTTTAATGAGGGTTTATGTTTAATAAAAGGTTAATAAATTTTAATTAAATTAAACCAATAAAGTTCAATATTTGCTTAGCATATCAAAGTTCTGTTTGGCGTGGTGGTGTGTGAAATGCTAGTCACACTCTGCTAACACAAGGGTCTGCCTGCTGCTTCCACGGGCATTGCCAGCCCCGGCAGAGCAAGTATGGGAAAAACCTCCGGGTATGGGAAGGGACTATAGGAGATGTTTGAATTTTGGCATATTTTGCAGTTGGGCCGTCACCAGATGTACTAAAGGCCCCTCCCTGGCTCACAGACCCCCGCGTTTGCTGGCAGCTGATGCGCAACTACCTTCCATGTGCCAGAGCACACTGGTGCCACACAGAGCAACGCGCGGCTTTCGGGCTAAAAGCTTTCCTGTGTAAAACCACTTCTACGTTGGGGAAAGTGTTTGCTGCTCGTTTGCTCCCTTGGAAACCTCACAGGGTTTCATATTCGACAAACTTTTCTTTAGTTTCACATTTTAAAAAGTGGGAGCTGTCTCTAAATTATAAAAGACACTTTCAAGACAAATTTTAAAGAAAACTTGAAATAAATCCTGTTTAGTTGTGAATGCGGCAAAATGGAAAGCAGTCCAACACTGGAGCAGTTTCACAGGCCCGCGCTGTGAGCAGCACGTGGCGCTAAGCCCTGCCGCCCGGCTCCGTGCTCGCTTTGCACATTCCGCCACCGTGCCGGTGCCTCCTCGCCCCGCCGCCGGCCCGGGCCCTGCCCAGGCTCCGGAGGGGGACTGGGGGCGCGAGGGGCCGGGCACGGCGCTGATCCCTGAGGCAAGCACAACCTGCTGGGGCCATGAGCTGCGCCAGGTTGCAGCCGCGCGTCCCTGGGGACCTTGCCAGGAGCCCAGGCGCGGTGGGGCCCTGACACAGCAGAGGCGTTCCGGTGCCTCAGCCCCACATCCCTGCGGCAGCTCTCGGCAGCGGCTGGTACTGACCCGGTGGCCTCGCACAGAACCCTCCGGAGACCTTCTGAGCACCGTTCTGCAATTGTAAGCGAACAGCTGGCATGAAACATGGCTTAATTGTTTACAGGGGCCTGGGCCAGATGTGGTGCGTGCTCCCTGCGCCGGGTCACGGCTAATCAGCCTGGGAAGGAAGGGGGACGGGCAGGCTGATGCAGCTCCTGTTGGGCAGGAGCCAGAGCCTGGCACAGCCTTCGGCACGGGCAGAGCGAGCAGCTGGTGCGGCATGGCACAGCACGGCACAGCACAGCATGGCGTGGCACAGCGTGGCATGGCATGGCACAGCACGGCATGGCACTGCATGGCGTGGCATGGCACAGCACTGCCAGAGCACTATGCAGCCCCTGGTGTTCGTGGTCTCCCACGGGCAGCCGGGGCGGCACAGCGGAGTCACTGCAAGCAGTGGCACTTGTGGCTGTTGCTGGCATCAGCGAGACCGGGAGCACCATCGGGGCCATGACGGGAGCTCACCTTCCGCAGGGGCTGGCACACAGCACCCCTGATCCCCATTAACTGCTGTGGGCAACACATGCTACCACAAAATGTGAAACATGGAATCATAGAATCATAGAATCATAGAATCATTAAGGTTGGAAAAGACCTCCAAGATCATCGAGTCCAACCGTCAACCCAACACACCATGCCCACTACACCATGTCCCTACGCGCCTCATCTACACGTCTGTTAAATACCTCCAGGGATGGTGACTCCACCACTTCCCGGGGCAGCCTGTTCCAAGGCCTGACCACTCTTTCAGTAAAGAAATTTCTCCTCATGTCCAATCTAAACCTCCCCTGGCGCAACTTGAGGCCATTTCCTCTCGTCCTATCGCTGTTACTTGGGAGAAGAGACCGACCCCCACCTCGCTACAACTCCTTTCAGGTAGTTGTAGAGAGCGATGAGGTCTCCCCTCACCTCCTCTTCTCCAAGCTAAACACCCCCAGTTCCCTCAGCTGCTCCTCAACAGACTTGTGCTCCAGGCCCTTCACCAGCTTCGTTGCCCTCCTCTGGACACGCTCCAGCACCTCCATGTCCTTCTTGTCGTGAGGGGCCCAAAACTGAACACAGGATTCGAGGTGCGGCCTCACCAGTGCCGAGTACAGGGGCACGGTCACCTCCCTGTGTGCTGGCCACACCAGTTCTGATACAGGCCAGGATGCCATTGGTCTTCTTGGCCACCTGGGCACACTGCTGGCTCATGTTCAGCTGTCGAGCAGCACCCCAGGTCCTTTTCCTCTGGGCAGCTTTCCAGCCGCTCTTGCCCAAGCCTGTAGCGTTGGCTGGGGTTGTTGTGGCCCAAGTGCAGGACCCAAATATGTCGAATATGAAATCCTGCTGGATTTGCAAGAAACAGAAAAGCTCAGGGTTTATTTCAGAGCAACGTACGTGGATAAAGTCACAGCTTTGTGTCAGCTGCTGGTGCCGCTCCGGGAGCCCCTCTCAGCTCAGCCCCTCTTCTGACTCCGGAGGAGAGTTTGGGCTTCAACTCTTGGTGGCAACTGTCCTCTCCCAGCACGGTGAGGGAGACTGGCAGGCGGGGAAACGATTAAGAAATGTTATTAGGAGGCTTCATGGGCAATAAATGTATTTCTTCTAAAAGAACTGGAGGAATATTTGGATTATTACGTTTATTAGAGTGCTCAGCAAATGTGTTACACCCATATGACAAATAAATGTGATGGTTTCAGATTTCATTAGGCAGCCCCGGGCAGCTCTGCTTTGTCCCAGCCACAAATGAGCAGGGTCTCTGTCATGATTCCTTAATGGTCATTTTTGCATCAGTAGTAATGAATGCACCAAGCGTGGTTGTTACGTCCCTTAACCCTTGCCCAGCGCCGAGGCTGTGGCACGGGAGCTCCCGGGGTCCGGGCGCAGCTGGCGCAGGGAGCAGCCCCGTCGGTCCGGAGGAACCACGCGTGGGAGCCGGTTTGTGGGATGAGGCGTTTCCACGGCCCCTAAGCAAGATGGCAGCAAAGGGGAAGGAGCTCTGGGCACCCAGTGTCGCCTCCGCCAGCCTCGCTGGGGCTCGGGGCCAGATCCTCAGCCGCAGGAGCCTCCCTGTGCCGGGCCAGGGCTGCCGGAGCGCTGCGCTGTCTGCAGGGGAAGGACTGCGGGAGAGCGGGGGCATGGAGAGGGACAATAACTGCTCTTTTTTTTTTTTAAATTTACCAGTGTCAAAACCAATCTGAGCAGCGGATGCATATATTTAAATTAAAAGTAATTAAAAATGTGCTGCCAGAAAAATGCATGATGGATTCAATGTAAGAAAATGAAGTAATAAAATACTTTATGGATTAACTCATATCAGACTGTTTTGCAAATTTATTTTTCATTATGATACATCCATATCAGATAATGTCTGAATTTATTATGCTGCCTTCAGGCAGGCAGTGTCTGAAACCTTTGCAGCCCCATTTGGGTCCCGGTGACTGGTGAGCAAGGTTTCTGTCATCATTTCTTAGTGGTCACTTCACCTCAGTAATAATGAACGAGTCAAGCAGGGCTGTTATTTTCTTTAATCTCTTTCCTCATATTAAAAAAATACAGCCAGCCACATCATTATTGCAGCAGGCCCAGAGGACTATTTCCAGGTCATTACTCCAGTTCGTCTGAGCGTCTCAAGGTCCTAAAGGGTTTGGGGTTATATGCAATAAGGCGTTCGTCGACAACATTTCCCTTGAGCCCTAGGTGTTAATGAGAAAGATTTTCCATGTGGCTGTTAACACTGTGCGGTTTAAAAAGTCACAAAGAAAATGGGATTTCCTACTTCAGCTTTCTGTCTCATTGTGGATCTTTCTGTTTGCATACCGCGGGAGGATATTTACCTCTCTAATTGCTTGAATTCACACGGTTATTTTTCTAGAGGGGGAATCTTAACCATATGCAAGGTAGATTTCCACGAGCCAAGTTTGAAATTTTCCGCTTTATTCACTTTTAATTGTCCCCATATTATTCTGACGGAATTTTTTTTCCCTTCATGGACAGAAGAGATGTCAAACTGCAAACCTACAACAAGGCTAATGCCACCAAAAATTCCATTTTTTGCCCAAGACAGAGGCCCAACGTAATAATAAGCATCTGAATGTTATAACAGGGTTATAGATTGCAGTTTGGTGCCTCCATGCTGTGTCTCATGGGACAGCCCGGTAAAGCAATTACACGACTGGAGTGGGCTGCGGAGAAACCTTGAGACTAAATGAGACTGTACAGGGCTGAGTCCCAAAGCCTGGGCAGGGGCACAGCCACGCCACGGCCCCCGCTGCGGGGAAGAGCTGCTCCCCGGGCGCGGCGCCTGCTGCGCAGCCTGGGCTGAGCGCGGAGGAGGCGTTCGAGGCCATTGCCGTGACCTCGGGGCTGCGCGAACAAGTGCTGCCTTTGGTACGTCTCACCCAGCGGCTGCTGAGGGGCTCCCCATGCCCGCGGGGCCGGCGTGCCCCCACACCCCAGGCGGGCAGGGAGCTGCCC
Source organism: Calonectris borealis (assembly GCF_964195595.1). Lineage (NCBI taxonomy): Eukaryota > Metazoa > Chordata > Aves > Procellariiformes > Procellariidae > Calonectris > Calonectris borealis. The sequence continues at coordinate 12,228,725 of NC_134332.1, forward strand.
TGCGTCCCCTCTCGGCTCTGCTCCCCGCCCCGGCGCTGGGGCGATGGCGAGTCCCTTTTGGGAGAGGGGCTTTGGGGCGCCCATGGCCATCCCAGCCACGCACCTTGCTGAAGGGTGCCCGGAGGCTGCTGGAGCCCCGAGCCCCTGCGTGCATGGGCGAATCAGGGGATTTCGAAACTCAGGGCTTAAACTTTCTAACCTAACTTTTCACAAATATTTTTGTCTGCTCAGCATCTTCAGCTGTTTACCAAACCAGAGCCCACTACACTTGTGGTGTGCTTTTAGAGCTGCTATGAATTTTGAAATGTGTAAAAATGACAGCATATTAACAAAAGCATTGATTTTCCTATTTATTTTTATGCATTTTATTAACTAAAACACTTTAAAGTGTAACCACTGTGTATTAAATGTACTCTGCAATGTTGGATATGAATCTCAAACAATAAAACAGATTGAATTCTTTACAAAGCAGAAATTTAGAAAAAATACAATTAAAAATGCTGCCTGCACTGCCAGGCAATCGCTGCAAAACACTGCCCCTGCAGACAGCGGGCCCGTGCCGACTGCCCTTTCCTGGGCAGGATTTTGCTGAAGCTTCCCCCCACATAAGGTCTTTACAGAATCATGAACAAGTAGATAATGCACCGAGAGCCATATAGATAATTTTAGGAACTTCCTATCTGAAGACAGGCTTGGAGCAAAGATACATTGTTATGTTAACAATTTTTACAACCACTTACCCAAAAATCCTGAGCTCCTTTATACTCCAGAACAAGGGCTTGGAATTGTCTCACCCCGATCTCAGAAAGGACATTTTACAAATTCTTTGAAAATCTACCACAGTTTAGTGAAAGCACACTGCTTTGAAGCTCTGTCTTTGCTCATACTCGAGTGAATTTTGCAATAAAACTACTTCCAACTGTGGAGAGATTTTGGTGTACGTAGGCATGCTCACATCCCACAGATCTCAGCCATTTTATCATTAATTTTTAAAAATCCGTTGGAATAGCAATATAATCCCATCAGGAATGCAATTGCGTGGGGCCCGTGCTTGGAACATGTGCAAGGCTATAGAAATGCTAAGTGTTCTGGGAGGAAAAAAAAGCATCTTAATCCAGGTACTCAGAGTTGCTGAATACATATCAATTTTCCCCTTAACCTGTTCTTTTAAAGCTGTGCAACTGCACAAATCTAGTTATTAGCAAAATTTAGATGTAAGATGAGTGCAGAGGCATAAAAATACCTTGGTTCCCCAATGGGGATAATATTAGCACGTCACTGTATAGCGATATTGTGCAGGAGAGTTTAATTTGCGTTTGTGAAGCACTTGCATTATACTGCTGAGCATCGGGAAAAAGCTGATGAGGAAATTCATAATTCTGCTTTCAGTGCCAGTTTTACATAATCTGGGGTCACCCATTGCCTGCTGGCTGAAAAGAGAGTGTTTGTCCAGGCACAGAGCCACTGAGAAGGAGCCCTCTGAGCACCAAGCGAGGGTCTGGTTTTACATCGCTTCAAAAAAATGAACACCTAGGTATGACTGCGTGGCAGCGTGCAGAAAGTGTGGACCCAGGGATGAACGGCAGCCTTAACTCCAGCGTTGCAGAGTTTTAAAGTGCTCCTGATTTGGTAACTGAAGTGACAGCAACGGCATGCAGCTTTTCCGGAGGGAGCATTCGCATTACATCGAAAGTCGCTGGGTGAGAGGGGAGGAGAGGCCCCCGGCGCAGGTTCACGTGTGCGCAGGCTCTCGCTTCACCTCTGCAGCCGTCGGAGCCGAGCAGAGCAGCTCCGAAGCAACCCCGCACACGTGCACGCGTGCTACGGAGAAATCTGTCTTCGGCCTTAATGAGCCCACGGTAGCTAACCTCCTGCCCACACCTGTTCTTTTAAATCTGTATTACGGAGCAAACCTAATTAACAGCAGATCTTAGAGGCAAGCTGCACGCATGGGCATAAAGCAGAGTACCGCAAGCTGGAATACAAAATCTATATATAGATCCCTGTATCTTCCGGGCTCTAAATAGGCTGTACAACAGCTATTTTGGGGAGGAGGCGGTGTGCGGAGAGCCTGCCCCAGGCGAGGGAGGAGCGTGAGGACGCCGGCAGCCGGGGCCCAGGTAGGCTCGTTAATGCGCCTGGCCTTTTCAGGGAAGATTTAGAAGGACTCTGTAATCTGCAAATTCTAAAGAGCTGACAGAGACAGTTATTAAGGGCTGGTAGGTGATGGCTGCTCACTGTGTTATTAAAGTGCTAAAAGATTATGTCTCGGATAGCTGTGTGCTTACAGTGTCCTTCATGACCACTTCCACAGGGACAGAGACAAGGAGAAAGGCAGAGGATCGATAAAAGGATATTACCACTGGGCCAATCCCAATAATAAGAGAGGTGATATATACACACCATTTAAATTGTCCAACACATTTAATGTTCATTAACACTAATTTTCACAGTGCTGGTGTTTAACATATTATTGCAATGAAATTAATAAAAAATACCCCACAGGAAATATAATTTAACTGTTTATATACTCACCTTTTGATTGCCAATTTCCTGCCGAGCTCTGCTCCCGCATCAGCGTGTGCCGGGAACAGCAGCCGAGCGAGCCAGTGGCCGGGGCCAGGGAGGGTCCCCGGAGCCCCGCGCCGCAGCCTTGGCACGGCACAGACCCGCCAGCTCCAGCAGAAACCTCCGGTGGAGCCAGGGCCGCCGGCGCCGTGGGCCCTGGGCCATCAGGGAAGGGGCGAGGGTGCAGCACCGGCTTTTCCTGCCGTTTCCCCTGTGTCTTTTCTCCTCCTTCTATACATTCCCCCTCTTCAGAAGCCTGTTCAGAATTTTCCTTTCTTCTTCTTGTTGAGAACTTCCTCAGGATCGGATGGATGAATGTTTATTATCCTTGTGAAAAATCTCGACTTGAATTTGTTTTAGTGTATGGGCATTTTTCACTTAACAGGGAAAAAATAAACATGCAATAGTTTTGTTATTATGCAGTAATTGCTGGGGAATTACGTATTTATTTATCTCTTACGAAGCACATGGAAATTGTGTTGGCCACAGTGTATAAATTGTGGTATAATTACTGTAAAATTTATAGTTTTTATACTTCCAACAAGTTAGCTTTTAAATCACATAACCCCCATGTAAATACTTTAAAATTATTCAGTAATTACTTATTTACATTCTAATTAAAATAAGTAATTAGCATACATTTACAGAGGATTTACATACTTATTTGTGAGAATAGTTCCTTGGCAGATGCAAAAGAAATCTTTAGCTGATCATAAAAGAAATAGAAAATATATGTGCATTGAGAAGGAGACTGCGTAGCTGTCTGACGGTGCTCGCTCCCTGCAGGGGCTCTTTACCGTGCCCACGCCCGGCCGGGGCACGGACGTTCCGGTAAAGGCTGGCTCTGGACAAGCTGTCCGTGGTCAGGGGCAAGGCAGTCTGAAAGAGCAAGTGCCCGTGGTGAGCAGGACCTGGCTGTAGCCAAGGGGCGTCCGGAGCAGCCAGCGCTGACCTGCCGCCGAGCGGGGCCCCTCCGGCAGGCAGGCGTCACCCAGCCCGTCCCGGCAGCTCCAGGAGGGCTGTTGGGTGCCATGTGTCCCCGTGGCCACTGGCCCTGAGTGATCTGCAGAGCATCCCTTGCCCTGTGCAGAAAACGTGGATGCTAGTTTGAAATCCTAATTAATGAATGAGCATTTTGCAAGTGATGCCAGCAAAGGTTGCTTGGCCCGTGCTCTGCCAGAGGGCTGGCAGAATATTCTGCTCCTGGAAATGGCTGGAGTTGCTCCGAAGCAGCAGCCGTATTCTTAGAAAACGTGTTGGCGTGGAGGAGAGCAGACTTCGAGCCAAAACTGGCCCTTTAAAAACCCACGCAGGGACTGAGCGGGCTTGGCGTGCAGGATTAGCAAAACATCCACTGACAATCTTCAGGGCTGTGTAGTTACTGTGTATGTATTTCAGCTAAACAAGACAAATCTGGCTGATGATTGTGTCTAACTAGGAAGAATGATTGAAGGTCTGTGCCCTCGTCTGTAAGGATAACATAAATGATGATTGGTTTGAGGCAGGAACTCCCAGGCCAAAGCTAGCAGGCACAGCCGGAGCAGCGTGCTCAGGCACAGCCGCCCGCAGAAGGGACCCCGGGGCTGCCGCCCCCCTGCCCGGCACTGCTGGCAAGTTTTTTGCCGAGGGGGAGGAAGGAGGAAGCCTGCGGCATGGCCTCGGCTGCTCCCCTGAGCAGAACACCAGCCTGAGCAAGTATTTCTTGCAGCATGGGACTAGGGAAGGCTTTTTTCCTTACAGATTTGCATCCACTTTGGGCCTTACACTGGAAAGAGGTGCCAATCCCCAAGGAAACTTTTCCATCAAATGGAGCATTTATAAGAGTTTGGGCTGATGTGCGTGCGGGCTCTGGAGTCGAATACGTGCTGCTCCGGACACAAGTATGGTAGGGCAATGAGCTTTCCGGCCCCAGGAGCAGCTTGCAGACGGACAGCTGGGAGCACGAGGGTGCTAGCAAAGATGTTCCTACTACGAACAAGCTAACACATCCCCACGGATTCTTCCTGGTCCTTTTCATATCGGGACCAACGTGACAGTAGGTCAAGCAACGCCCAGCTGCGGAGCAGGCGCAGCTTTGCCAGGCAGCGGTGAGTGCTGTGGGTTCCTGGGGATGTCCAGGGCTCGGGGCAGTGGCCTCTTTCTGGGGTCTTGCTTGAGAGCTGCTCTCAGGAGCTCAGCAATGGAGTTGCATCCTCGCACTCCAGCCTGCTTTCTGGGTTCTGTTCTCTGTCTTCGTGTGCTCTGTTTTCCCAGACTTGCCATTGTTTTGGCACATTTCTGCCACCACTTTTGTCTTTATTAAAAAAGCCCATTTCTGTACCTGGTGAGTGCTGGTGGGAAGAGCTAGGAACCTCACAGGCATCCAGTGCTTTGTGTAAAAGCAAGATATTTTTCAGGAAATGAAGGGTTCCAGTGGGCAGACTAATGCTCGTTAATGAGCAGGACCTCATCACTGGAATTGTGTTAGCCATGTTCAGCCAGTTCAGAAATCCCTTCCTGGCGAGACAATGCAAGGTGTGCACAAAGTGAGTATCCGCAGCAGAGTCTCCGCTGTGGAATTGCACTCCCTCCCCAGAGCACTTTCGCTGGGCCGTTATCACATGTGCTGTATTATTGGATTTCTCCAAAGTCTCCCTTTATCCTTATTAATGCTGTGAATGTTGTAGCAAGGAGTGATATGATCTAACATTGGATAAAATCACAATTTGTCCTTCTTCTTGGTGTAAATGTAACAGGGCTTAACTGTACAAACAAATAAGCCTAAATAGAAACATTTGTGATGATAAATGGGCAAGGAGAGCGCTCTCTGCAAGGTGAGAGATGACAGTGCCTGTGAACAGAATGGAGAATCTCGCTGCTTCAGGGTCAGTCTCAGGCAGCCTCAAGGTCAGCTCTGCCGGCTCTCCCTCCTCCTCCTCCTCCTCCCTGCAGCGATGGCAGACGTCCCTACACCTCTCTCCCCGGCAAGGCGTCGGGCTCCTCCGGCTGCAGCAGGCTCCCGGGGCGCCGCCGCGAGCGTGGCCAGGGCGGCTGGGCTGTGCCGCGTTCGGGGCATGGTTCAGCTCCGGCAGCTCCTTCGGCAGGTGGTGGTGAGGCTGAGCCCATTCACCGTCGAGAGGACTGAGCCTCACCAGCAGAGGAAAGAGCAAGTCTGCTCAGCAGCACTGAAATATATTGCTGACATATTATTGAACTGTTTATATTACTGGATTGGCATATGGCGTAAAACATTTCCCTTTTTTTAACTTCTCGTCTTCCATGTTGAACAAATAGCACAGAGCTTGGCTTCGTGTGCGGTGTGCGGCGTGGTGAGCTCCCTGGGCAAACGGTGCCGCAGCCGCCTGCCACCCACCCTCAGGGGCCCCAGCGTGGAAAGAAAACAGCATAAAAACGGATCACATCCCCAGATGTGCTCAGCAGACGCAATGTCCGTGCCGACCCTGCACGTGTGAACGGGGGACAGGCAACACTGCCGGAGGGGGAGGCCGTGGGGAGGCCTGCGGGGATGGCAGGGGCAGGGGCACGCTGCGGGACCCTCCGCCCCCACCCCGGCAGCACGGGGCTGAGGGGGGTCCCAGGCAGTGCCCGGCGGAGGAGCGGGCGGCGTGCCCCCGGGGTGAGGTTCGCCGGTGCAGCCGAGCACCGTGCGTGGCGCTGACCCCGCGCTCCCGTCACAGCACAGGCGCGGCGTGTAATGAGGTCCCGTGCGGATATTGATATGACAGAACAAAAGGCCAAGGTGCAGTAAGGACAGCAATCCGCAGGTCTCAGTCCATTTGTTTTTCACACCAAATCCATCACGGTAATGGGTCACCTTTCTGTGGCAGCTCATGATTACCTGCTTACCGGGGAGCGCGGCAGGTGGGCGGCAGGCCGGGGCGAGGAGGGAGTAGGTGCGGGCCGCCTCCCCGCCGCCCCGGGGATTTATGGCAGGTCAGTGCTGCGCGTTTCCCTGATAGATCAAGTGGATTGGAGTTTATTTGGGTCACAGCGACCGGCGTTGTTTGCTGTGACAACAGACTGATGGGGAGAGCTCCGGGGAGCTGCCTGGGGAGCGGTGTCTGCAGGGGCGCCTGGCCCTGGGAGCCGCCGGCCGGGCAGCGGGGTGGCCCGGGGTGCGGGCAGGAGGGGGGCCAGGCTGCACCCCCTGCCGTCCATCACTGAGCTGCCCCTGCCCTCACCCTCGGCACCAGCGGCCTGGTGCGGGGAAGGCGCAGGGAGTGTCTCCTGCCGTGGCACAGCCTCCCCAAATCCCTTCATCCCAGGACTGCAGCCCTCACGCTGTCTGCCCTCCTCCTCCGCCGACAGCTCGGGGCACGGTGAACGTCTGCCTTTCGGAAGCAAGGGCAGCAGCTCTGGGACCCCTTGCCCCACCGCCACAGGAGGCAGGTCCGGACAGCCGGCACATCAGTCCAGCGGCGCCGGCAGTTGCGCCGAGCGCCGGGCTGAGAGGAAAAATGTTCCTTTCTGTAGCGTCCTGCTCACGCACGTTCCTATTTAATATTCATGCACCAAAATGAGACAAGTGCTTAATGAGATCAGCCATGAGTTTCATTTGAACTCCACCAGCAAAGGAGTCCTCAAAATTGCTTTGCAGTGGATGTGCTAAAAAGTTTAATACTCGCACGCTGGTAACCTCTGCAGGGACCTCGGTGTGCTATGCAGCAAGGCGTTTTCAGCCGCTCTCCATTGCTGTGGAGACGAGGGAGCTGGAAATGAGTGCTTATTAAAAACCATCCCTCCACGTGCTTCAGTAGAGGTGTGAGCAGGTTCATTTGTTGTGCATTTGTTGTTCTATGGGTTGCCTACCTCTCGTTTAGGGTTAATGCTATTGGGGAACGCATGGACAAAAGCTAAACAATGCTAATTATTTCAATGTATAGAAAAACCCAGCCTCAGAAGACGGAGCTAAATCTCACAACATCTTAAGGCATGGAAGCCATCTGTGATAAGGACGGTTGCCTTTCAAAGATAAGGAAACAAAATTGAAACATATTATACATAAATGGCTGCAGGCAATGAATCATTCTGCAGCGTCCTTGCTGTTGGATTATGGCCATCACGAAGAAAATAGTAATAATGATAGTAACAATAATTAATACTGTGGGTCCTTTTTGCTGCTCCTGGCTGGAGGGCCCTCAGCCAGATCCCAGACACTAGGCCAGGAACAGTAAACATACATTTATGGTAATTTTATTTGAACTCTTGAGAATACGTCCCACACCACTATGATTTGATGGCTTATTAAACCCTGCAGGGTACCTTCTCAGGATGGGAGTGCTAGGAGCAGTTGGAGGGAGAGAGAGAGCCATCAGCAGGGACCAGCATCATTTCCCTCCTAATTAAAAGTCAAAATGTCATCTAGGTTTTTGCATTGTAATTGCAATGGTCATTGCAAAGACACCATGAAATCTGGCTGCATTAGCACTTCTTTGGGGGGAGGTCTGGTGAATGAAGATGTATTGAAGGCTGCTCTCTGGCATTCTTCTTGTACAAGTCCAGGCTTTAAGTGCAGTAAATGAGCCCCCTGCCAAGAGCCCACCTCACCTCTGGGACCCCCCTCCCCCCAACTGTATCAGGGGACTTAAATGAAAAAAAAATCATACATTCCAACCCTAAATGATACCAGTAAGTTTGTGCAAGCTTATGTAAATCACACAAAAAGTGACAAGTTTTCCTATTAAAAGATAATTGTAATCAGGGTGCTGGACGTGCGGTGCACTGATGATTGGAGATAGACGGGCAGCGTGAAAAGATGGATCGTTTTAATTTGCACCAATTAAATTGAAGTTCATGGGATCATCTTCTTCAATCTTCATGAATACTTTATTTTCTGGCTGCTATGGAGCTATTAAAAAGAATGATTGAGCCAAGAGCTAGGCATAGTATATTTTATGAAATATCACCTTTAAAGAATTTGAGTGCGCCATTTTCATAATGAGTTTTCTAGTACCTAATACCCTTCTATATTACTACATTTTTAAAGTGGATTGATCTGGAAAGTGCAGAAAGTGCAGGTAATGATACATTTTGGTAGGATAAGGTGGCTGATAATGTATCATGTTACTGCTCTGAGAATAATAGATTGCCTTGTGTTTGAGATGTGGCATTCTTATTTTGGTGCTTGCCTTGTGCAGACAAGGGGAATCCTCTATGTCTCTGGAAAAAAAATGTTTAATTGTTTGTGCAATTTCCTTCTTGTTTCTTCTTTGTCTTTTCTGTAGAGTTTGTGACCTCAGAAAAAGATTTCTGAGGTTTGAGGGAGGCTGTTCTCAGGTATGCATTTGTCGTGATGGATGTTGTTAGAACAGAACAGCATGTAAGAGACAACACACTATGGGAGATAAAGAAATACACAACCCTATATTATTTACCAGTGCCTCACATTCTCTTCCCAAGAGAAATGAGTGATGATAGCTTCAAAAGGGTAAGTCAATGAGAAGGGTGGTCATCTCTCACTCACAACTGCCAAAAAGGCCCCCAGTCTCACTATTTCACACACAGACAAATCAAAAGCTTAACGGGAAACTGGTGATGCTCAGCGGTGTGCAGGATTTGAGCCTACCCTGCTGTTCTTGCCCAGCTTTTGCGACTGCGGAGCTGAGAAATTCCTCCCCAGGTGCCCCCCGGCCCACGGCCGCACTGCTCTTGTCCCGCTCTCTCCGCTCGGAGCCGGAGCGGCACCCAGCTGTGGCTCCCAGGTGTGGGCACCAGTGCCCGTGCCTCTGAAAGCTGGCCAGAAACTTCTGGACACTGAAAGCCCAGAGTATCTGTCAAGGCTGGGGTTGGTACCGGTTTGGTGATCGCACTCTTACCTTGTAAATAACTCACTTTAAAGTTACACTGGGTAAAATGTGGGCAAACACACAGGAGGCCACGGTCCCTCAGAGCCTGCGGGATCGACTGGTTGGGTTCGTTTTATCACCAAGGAGCTGGGAGGTGCCACCCTTTAAGGAAGCACTAATCGGAACAAGCAGGGACACGACTCCCAAGCTCACAGTATTGCAGGAACAAGCGAGCGCATCCTGCAGGGACGGCCTGCTGCTAGCACATGCTGGTCCCAATTCCCAGGGGTGCATCCTCAGCACTGCAAGTCACAGCAACATGATGCCATCTCTCTCTACATAGGTTTAAGCAACAGCAATCATAATTAACCCTGCTAATTAATCAGGGCATAACATATTAATTGCTAGCACACGAGGCTCCAATTGAGCAGGTGCTGTGTGGGAATCTAATAGGATAATGAACTGACTAGCAGTGCCACGCGCAGCAGAGTGCACATCACTTGGAGGGACAGGCTTGGCAAAACCCAGCGCTTGGCCAAAAATCACTGCCTCTCAGTGTCGCCGCTGACAAACAGGCGGGTGGAGTTTGGGGTGCATGGGGTGCGAGCCAGAGAGGGAGGTGGGAAGGTAGGTGCCGCGGCTGCCCACCCTCCCACAGCCACGTGTTGGGAGCCACTGGTGAAAGGGAGCTTGGGGGGGATGGGACAGAAGGGGCAGGACTGGTCCTGCAGTGCACAGGGAGCCAGGGTGCAGCACCCAAAATGTGGGAGGTGGGACTCGGCAGCGGATAGCCGATGAAGTTCCCTGTTGGTGCTGGAGCCAGGCCAGTTGATTCTGTCCCCTGCTCCTTCCCGCTACCACAGCCTTTCCTGCTGGGGTGGCCGCCGTGGCACATGGTGTTCTTTCCATCCTTTGACTGCACACCCTGACTGCTGTAGTTAGAGGATGGCTTTAAGAAGCCCTGGCACTTGAGGTTTATCAAGCAGAGGAGTAGGTTCAGACTTTAAAACTTTCTTTTTTAAACTTTTTTTGGGGGGGCCACTTACAATGCTCCTGAGAAAGCATTAGAGGAAAATGGAAGCCGCTGAACTTCAGGCACTTTATAGACAGATCTTGTAGTTAGACCTACATGTAAGTTGCCTAATGCAGTCCACTATTAAAAAAAACCTGTAAAATTTGGTCATTAGAGTTATCCAGACAATACTGAATTACTCTTTCCAGCAAGTTTTTTTCGGGGGGGCAGGGTGCCTGGTTTGGTTTGGTTTGGTTTGGTTTGCTTTGTTTCTATTAGGAGAATAAAGGCCCAACACCAAAGAAATACTTTGTTGCCTCATAATAAATATTTATATTTGGCAGAGGGAATTATCCAAGCCCTTCACCGGCCTTGCTCGGAGGTCTCCCAGCCTGCAGAAGAACAGCGGAGCCCAGCTGGGGGAGGCAGGCGAGGGGCAGCGGCAGCGCACGCTGCACGGGGTGCTGGGCAGCAGCTCCGACACCCGGTGGTGGCACTGGGCAGTGTAAACGCAGGGCCAGCCTCTCCCCTTGTGCTGCTCGGGCTCAGCACCGCCTCCTGGCAAAAGACCCCCTTCTCTCCCGCTCCCCCAAGCACACGTCGCACCCGAAGCCTCTCCTCCTCCTGCTGCCAGCGGCCGCATTTATTGCAGCAGCAGTCAAAGGCGCGGGGTCGCGGGCCCTGCTCCCGCACCGCGCAGGAGGGACCCTCCCAGGGCAGAGCTGCAGTGCCGGGGGGCCGCCGGCCCGGGATCGTGCTGCCTTTGTGGTACTTCTGCATGGCGGACGTTTCTGCTCTAGGATACAGGCTGGGCGTCAGCCTTCTATTTAGTTTTCACCACGTTTTATTCATAAAGAATACAGGTACCTGTGTGCTTTTACACCAGCTGTCTGACAAGGTCTTTCTAAAGGCAATCTTTGTCTGGACTTTGCCACACGGTGCAGTGCAGCACCAGCCTGGATGCAGCGCTTCCCGCAACAGAAATAAGAGGCGCTGGCGGAAGGTCTGCCTCCTAGCAGTTCACACTCGGTAAGGCAGGCTTGCGCTCGGTGGGGACGGTCCCATCGCCACACATCCCGGGAGGAGAAGCCTTTCGTAGTGATCAGGGCTCCCCTCCACAGAGGCGGGGGCACAGGCTGTCATGCGGAGGTGAGCCAGGAGCCCTCATGTGCGTCCACCTTCACATCCCTAATATGTAGTAACGTTTTATTTAGGGCAAGAGCATTTACTAGGATTGCACAGGACCCTCTGTGATCTGCTTCACCATTGTTTAGTTTAATTGTCCTAAAATTGGCAATAGATTAAAAGAAAATAATTATCCCTAATTATGTTAATTAAATGGCTAATTCATTAACGAGCTTAACATCTTTTACTTGGACGATCTCTGCTATGCGAGATTGTGCTTCCAAGAGGAAATGCCAGGCGCATGCTGGATTCTGTGTAAACTAAGTTGCAGCGTGTTTAGTGCGAGCTGTATGAACAAAATCCCCTCATTATTCAGATGACAGAACAAAACTATAAATAGTGGATCGCAATTAAAATCAGAACAATTACTTTTTATCCATTATGCTGCCTTTTGCACAATAGCAGCCTATAAAAGGAAAAAGCACAGTCCTTTTAGATCTCTCTCTCTCTCCCCCCCCCCCTTATCCAGAACTGTAGCTGGCTTGCTAATTAGGAAGCTTTTGAATTAGATTATTTGCATGTCTGAACAGGGCTAGGGTATTAAACATCCCTGAGGACATACTATAATAACCTCTTCAGTGGCTTTTAGGATCCCTAAGGAACCAGGAACTCTGAAAAAACCTCCAAAAGGAGGGAAAGTGCATAACGATTTCATCCAATTAGGTATGGATTAGTCGGCTCTGTGTCTTTGAATCCTGCTCACTGTGAGAAGGTGTTCTCCTTTAGGAACATTTGACAAAATCATCAGGGAAATTATAATGCAGTACCTAAATGAAATCGCAATACCTTAGTTTCTCCTCCAAGAAAAAATAAACTACAAAATCAATACAGCGGTGTATAAAATAAAAAGAAATGCACCAGTCACTTTATTGCTTAGCTGCAAGCATAGCCTCTGTGTTTATAGCATCCATGAGTGACTATCAAAGTCAGGCTCCAAAGGACAAATGCTGCTGCTGCTATGATTGGCTACGGCAGATTTTAATTTTTAAATACCACTGGTATTATCCTCCTCGCAATGGCTTTCCACACTCTTCCAGTTTTAAGAAATCACCAGCCCATTTATATTTAACAAGACAATTAAGCTGCCCGAGCTCTCCAAATGCAGCAGTGGTTTGCAGTGAGGCCCCTCCAGCACGCTGGGTTTGGTACCGGGCAAACCGTTCCTGTGCGCTGTGGCTGCTGCTGTGGGTGTGCTCCCCGAAGAGCCACAGCTCTGCTGCAGAAAGGGCAAAAAGCTGCCGGCCCCCGCGACACATTCGGCCTGTCCGTGCAACCCGCAGCTGCTGCGCGGGAACAGTGCAGGACAGCAGGGCTGGTGCCCCCTCCGCAAACGTGGTGATTTAGGAGAGAGGAGAGACACCCAGGCGTATGCTCGGCCCCTCGCTGCCAGAACGGCTGCCAGCTTTTCTTTCCATAGGTGCCTCCAAAAGGCTGCTGAGTGCCCGGACCCTGCCTGCACCCCCACAGCCCCGCACCGCGGCGGGAGCTGGTGCCCAGCCAGACCTGCCTCCAGGGAGCGGAGCCTGCCCGGCACCAGCCAGAGCAGGACACGAGCAAAGGGCAGTACGGGCAACTACGCAAGCAAGGTGAAACTGGGGTTTGCACCGAGAGCCCATTGATTTTCCTCCTTTTAGCTTTTTTTTTTTTTTAGTGCTGAGATCTAATTTGAAGGCACTGAAACTACAGCTTCATGAGAAGTGTGATTATTATAAAATGCCTGTGGAGGTAAGCCATGCTTATAAGACTGCACCTACAGGGACCACTCAGTGTCACCTCTCTGTACTGCACCTTGCTGCTTGGATTGGAAGCCCGAATATTGGTATCTAATTGGAATGGATTTCCAGAACAGCAATAAGAGAAACTATCTAGAAAACTGAACATGCAGCACTAAGCTTTAGAAATCCTAAAATGTATGGATAAATTGCCCATGCTGGTGTTTGTACAGTTAGTGTATGGTTTTGCATACTTGGAGCCATACGGTTCAAGCATCACTGCAACAGCCTCCCCTCACCCAAAGCAATCCCGTCTTAGATAACATAGAACCAATTTCTGACGGGCAGATATACAGGGATTCCCCTCACCACAGCTTTCTCTTGGCCACCAATATTTAGCTTGGGCCTCTCATGGTCTTCTCCGGCAAGGAGCACCGCTCCACATCATGTGAGAATGTCATTCCTTATATTTTGAATTTCCACCTTTGATCTCCCGTCGGCATCCCCTTGTTCCTGTGCTGGGGAGGGGAGCGAGGGCAGCTCCTGTTTAGCCTGTCCTGGTAACGCCCGCAATCGCTTCACACTCTTAAGACCAAGTTCCCAAGACCCCGGGTCATCTCCCTCTTTGCTTTCTGAGCTCAGTCCAACCCCGCGGTACCTTTTTGAGACACGCTGCACACCAACACTGCACGCTGTAGCCAGCGAGGAGGTGTACCCGATATTCAAAACCAGCTGTTTTGGTATTTTCTGTGCTTTCTCATTCCCATTCCTCTGAGCCCCTGACAGCTTGTTTGCCATTTGGCTTTGAATGCATGTTGTTCAAGGTCTCAGCAATAACCAGCTTTCCAAATCAACCAGTTGTATGCTGGGGAAGTTCTGGTTTTTAGAGCATTCATATTTATCAACATCAAACTTCACTAGCTATCACTTCATTCATTCTTCTGCCTTGGTCAAATTTCTCTGTATTTCTTTCATCTTTTTTGAATTTAACTAATCTATACAACTGTTTCCTTTTCCAGGTCAGTAATTAATATATTAATGCCATTAGATTGAGTGCGTAACCATGTAGCACACTGCTAGTGACCCTTTACATTGATTAATAAAAGACTATCTACCACTTTTGTTTCCTTCCTCTTAGTCCATCTTATTGATTCATAAAGCTACTGTATCTCTTACCCCCATTTTTATCTTGTTTCCTAAGAAATCCTGTGGGAAGACCTCATTAAAAGCCTTTTGAAAGTCTAAAAATATGTCAAGATATTCTCTTTTATCCATTTATATATTGGTAGGTTCAAAGTATTCTAACAGATTAATGAGACATGATTTTCCACAGCAGAAACTGTGTTGATTGGATGTGATCTTCAAGGTATTTTATCATTCTATATTTAATAAATGTTTAAACCATTTTGCCAGATACCTGTGCAAAGCTGAATAGTGTCTAATATCCTGGATTGCACTTAGAATCTTTTAAAAATGTATAATATACAGGTAAAACACCTCTGCTTTTCTTCCAGAAAAGAAAAACAGTGCAACTGTTGCTGCCGTATTAGTTTTTTTCTTAAATGCAGGGAATATCTAAATAAGTGGCCTTCTATTTTCTCCCAAATCAGCTCTAGGATGAGAGACAGTGCAAATGTAAATAAACTGTAAATTTGTCTTCTTATATACACACATACACTGCAAGCCCCCGAACAGCTAATTGACGACTGCCCACTGCACCTGCATCGTTGGGATGGAGCCGAGTGCTGAAAACGCTCCCTGGAAGGGCTGGAAGCAGCAAGCGTCCTGCAGGTTACCTTCCGTCTTCCACCCGGACCTATTCAGATCCCTTCTACAAACCCACCATTTAAAGTCGGGATACCTTCCACTTCCTTGGAGTTTGTTCATTTTTCCATGAGTTTTTATGAGAAATCTCTGACATTTTTCCCCATTACTATTTTACTCTAAAGATTAGCTTGTCAAAGTTTGAAGATTGAAACTATAAAGCACCTTTTTTCTTCTCGGTTGGAGAACAGTTAATTTCTTTAAAATTAATATCATCTTAATTACAACCCGCTGTTCATTAATAAAACAAATTACTGGGAAATTATTTGTCCTCTCACTTTACAAAAACGGAAACTTCTTACAAAATTCTCTGCAGGCTTAGACCTTCCCAGCACGCTACTGAGAGGCACCTCCTGGCCCAGGGGACAAGCAATCGGTGACCTGTCGTTGCGGAGCTGTGACCTGTCCTTCAGTACTGTGCTTGCAGAGGTGTTTGTGGTGGGAGGCGCCTGCCGGTCACCGCGGTGCAGCCGGACCTGGGCCACTGCACCGCTGAGGCTCGCCACGGGAGGCAGCTGGAGATGCTGCTTGTGTCCCTGGTCAAGGCAAAGGGAGAAGCCCGGGCAGTTCTCAGAGCAACTTTTGAGGACAAGGGAAGAAATAATCCCAAAGAGCAGGGAAGATGACAGCCCTGCCCTCCTGGCAGTACCTTTCCCCCCGCAGCCTGCGCCTGCCCCTGCGCCGCAGAGCCCTGGTTCCCACCCTGCCGCTCTCCGCCCATGCAGGCAAGGTGTTAATGAATGCATTTGTCCCAGTTCTGTTTTCAACTATAGAAACGACCAAGAAGTAATAAATCAACCCAACTTTATCTACAGCCAGAATGCATTTTGAAAATGAAGCGTTGTGAGCCTGCGTGTGCCGTGTGCTCCCAAGCTCAGAATACCCCGGTACCGCCTGGAAATTTTGACGTAAATGGAATACGAGATAGGCCCTTTAAATTGGTAAGCAGGAGATTAAAAAAGAAAAAAAGAATGAAAGTTCCCTGCAGCCTAATCACATCTCTTTGGGAAATTCCCGCACCAACCCAGCCATGAAGCCAGCACAAATCAATGTGGCCCAGGGGATCAACATTTTACATATATATAAAAAATTGTAAACATCTTTTATGTATGCAATGTAATAACTACACTCAGCATCATGGGCTTTAAAAGCAAATGTTATGGGCAGTTGTATTGCAATAAAGTGGTTAAATGGGAAAGCTTTGAAGGGCTGATAATTTGTACTCTTTTCTTTACGGAACCAACTTATTCTTGTATGAGGATGACAAATTAAAACATTCTTCTATAGGAATATGTTTTCATTCATCAGGATTTTTTTCCCCACCCTTTCCATTTTCTGCCACATTTCAAGTTCAAAAAGAAGTTGCTTACAGTCCTGATTAGGAAAATAGGGTTGTAGGTGCAGGTCAGGCAACAAAAACTTTCCAGTTTGGGGGCCCAGAGCCTGCAGAGCCAGAGCGGGGGGTCCCACTGGCGGGACGGCAGAGTGGCCAGATGCGTCCATCCTAACTACGGACCGGGTGCACCCTGGACTATTCCCCAGCCTGGTCTGACGCGTTTGTGATTTCTCCAGTTGATTCTACTCAGAGAAGTCATGTAGGTGCTGCTATTAAAATGGTCCCTGAAACCGGCTGGACTTTACTCTGCCATATCTGGTAGCTACAAAGCACTGTCTACGAAAATAGAAATTAATATTTTAAAAGTTTCTTAACCAATAAAATTAACAATCAAATATTATTTCTGACTCGCAAATAAAAACAGTGATGCAGATTTGTACTGTGCCACACTAATTAACGCTGTGGAAGTATTCTCCAGGGCCATGTCATGGTTCCTTCTGGACCAAAAATCAAAGTGAAGCTATGGGTCTAGTGCACTAAATGGACAATAAATAACACATTCACTGCCTTTAATTATTTCACAAGCACAGCAGTGACCCAAGCTAATTTAAAATACGTATAAAAATACTGTACGGGAATGCTGTGCTGTTGAAGGTGTTGGTTTTTTTGCACCGGAGACAAAAGTTCTCACTTTATTTAAACAGGCAGCAGTTCTGTCCTTGGGAGCCTCAGCTATGTCCTAGGGCTGAGACGTGATTTCACCCTCAGTTATTGCATAGTCTCTCTCTTGACAGAACTAGTGGGACTGATTCTTTTATCTTATTTTATTATACTTTGGTGCATGCAGCTTAGGGGATTGTGTGCCCCCTTCTCCCTTTATTCTCGTGGGGGGATTGCCCTTTTGTTGCACTGCAAGTGCTGTCTAATGCCAGGCACAGCTCTGGAGTTCAGCATTTAATAAGCAACAGAGAAACGCACCCTTTGGCATAGTTAACTTTAATTTGTCCTCTGAGATTTGGCCCCAAGTTCTACAAAATGACGGGGGAGAATATGCAGTATCTCATGCTGCTGCTTTTCAGCACGGACAGGATTGTTCTGGGGAACAGCTGAGTACTCCCTCACCGCCTGGAAGCCCTTGGACGGAGCAGTGCTTCGTGGCCGTGTGCGCAGCCTGGCCCGGGGTCAGTCACCCTTCACAGTGACGGCCGCGTCTGCCGCTCCCGACGCGCCAGGTCCCCCCCGCGCAGTTGCAAGTGGCCCCTCCGATTCCCTACCCCAGCCAGCCTGGGGTCCCTGAGCAGCCACCTCGCGCCCGGGAAGCCTTTGGGCAGGGAGGGTGTTCGGGCCCGGGCAGAGTCCTCGGGCGGTGGGGGCTGCAGCTAGGGGACACCGAAGGAGGGGAGGGACTGTGCAGGGAGCTGCAGATGGACGAGGCACTGCGGCGACGTGCTGGGCACCTCCAAGGGGGTTTGCTGCCGGCAGCGATGCAGCCCCAGCGCGCCGCAGGAGCCTCCCCTCGGCGGGCAGCGGCTGGGCAGCCTTCAGCAAAAACTCCGTAATGGACAACCGTGAATTAAAAGTAATTGAGATCCTTGTGGGGATTGAATAGTTGAAACTGCTTAATAAGCCAGCGATGATACAGTACATGCAGCCCCGACGTTACAGAACTGTTTAATAAGCTGTTTACGATGGGGCGCCGGATCCGAGAGGGGAGGCACTGTGACGGTTGCTGCGTCTTCCCTGGTTTTTGCAAATACGGTATAAATAATTTGTAAAGCCTTGGAACATTGAGGAGAAACTGTCTTAAAATTTATTTATTTCCATAGGCCATATCAGGGAATTTTAAAAAGTTAAGTGCTTTACATAAATAACAGGAAATTAGTCTCCTAAGTCTTAAACTGGTATCAGCAGCTATGATCTGTCCTCCCGACTAATACTACCTTAACTGACAGATTGTATGATATGAAATTACTGCCCAGCACCAAGCATGCTTCATACATAAAATCCCCTGTCATGATGAATTGGAAGGAAAAGCTTCCCAATATTACAGACTTTGGAAACGTTTATTAACAATTTGATAATACTGTATGTGGAGGCTTCATGCTCCTCAAATGACTCCTTAGCTTGGAGCAGAATGATTTCACTCCGTTTGCTTTTAACTCCCTTGCATTTATCTTGCCTGAGTGTCTCCACTGGATATTGTTTACTCTTTGGATTAGTAAACTCAGGATTAATTCCACTCTTTATTGCTGAAAGTGGCAGTAAATCCAGTATCAGGGAGAGCCAGGAATCTGCTTAGCTATGCTACATGACCCTTTCACGGGCAATAAAAATACACACCTCCCAGTACGAAGGGACATAGCGCTTAGAGGCAGAGCCTGTGTCATTAGGGTATGGGTATGCACAGAAGCCCTCGCTTGGCCCTTATTTTCATTAGAGATTATAGATGCTATAGGATTTTCGGTGTCTCTCAAGGGGAAATGAAATAAAAGGAAAAAGAAACCCCTCCCCTCCCCTCCCCTCCCTGGGAGCCAGCCTACCCGGGCTGCGGGCTGGTTTCAAGCCTGCCAGCTGCCGGGGCTCCGGGTGTGCTCGACAGCCCCCGCGCTCCCGAGCGCAGCAAGGAGCAGGGGCTTAACAGCAGCCTCCAGTACAACTTCAGGGTCTGGCAGGAGCCTGGCGGTGCCTCGCTTTTGCTCTGAAATCGTCGTGCACCAGGTGGGGAGGAAGAGGCGAGGGTTAAAGCAACAAAAGCCTGGTGCGCTGCCTGCTTCCCCAGCTCCCGGCTTTCAGTAGGGCTGTTTTTTTCCTGCTATTAAATCAGCAGAGAGGAATGCGGGGCCAGGAGCTGAGGAGAGCTTGTTGGAAAGGTTACCTAAGTGAACCATGCAATTTTTTTCCCTCAACTTTGTTCCATCTTAAGGTAAAAGGTTCATGCAGAGGGCTATAAATTCCTGTCACATTTTGTTGTAATCTCTCTATGGTTTTATTACTTAAAATGCCGCACTCTGGAGACGGGGAATTTTCCAGGGGTTTGAGGCTGACACGGAGCCACATTTATATTGTGCCGAAGCTCCTCTGGAGTCTCCTTGAGACATGTGGCCGGCAAGCCCGGCGTGAAGGCCTTATCAGTCACTCCACCACGGAGTCAGACCATGAATTATACGGGGAATGGAGGTGGCTCCGCGAGAGCGGGATTGCGGGCCGCCGGGTGACAATAAACATGTCCCGGGAATGTGTCCTCCATCACTCAAGTTCAGATAGCAGATCTGGACCTTAACTACAGCTCCCCATCTCTAAATCTCCCTGTGACCTGAGCGGGAGATGGAGGTGAGTCTCAAGGATATCTGTCTGCAGGGAGCTCGCGGAGGAAGTTTATAACCGGCGTGTGCCGCGGCTGCCGTCGCTCCCCGCTCCGCTCCCAGCCCTGCCGCGCCGGAGCGGAGGGATGGCTCTGGCCGGGGAGCCGGGACAGCGTGGGAGCCCTGCACCGCCGGGGCCCTTCTCGCCTCCCGGGCTGCCCGACGTCGGCACAAACGCGCACTCGCACCCGCTGCGGGGAGAGCGAGACGCGGCCCCAGCAGGCAGAGGTGTGCTGCAAAATGCGTCAGCTTTCAAACGCCGGCAGAAGGCACGAAACTTTTCCTCCATAAACATATGCGTGAAGCATCGCAAGGGGGGTGCACGAGCCGCGGAGCAGCGGGCGCGGGGCTCCGCGTGCTCCCAGCTGCTCAGGGCGCCTGGACGAGCAGCGCCGGGTTCTTCTGCACTGCAAGGATATCCGAGAAGGGCTTATTCTCCGTCCTCGGGCTCGCCGTGCCACACACCCGGGCTGGGTCACTCGTGGTCGGGAGGGCCGAGGCGGGGGACGAATTCCCTGCGGCGTCCCAGCACTCCTCTCTGTACGAAAGCAAAGCAAGGGCGTGAGCTGTCCCCAGGCTCCGGTCCGTGCTGGACACCTGGCCCTTGTGCAATGGCAGAGACCAAGTGGCTCCCCACAGAGACCAGAAATAAATCAATTAAGCCTGTTCCTAAATTAAAATAATAATAAGAAAGAGTATAAATGCAAAGTGTTAATGAAGTAATGAAGGAAAGCGGCATGCTCAGTGCCACAACTAAATACAGCCATTAAAAACCATAACCTCTGTAAAATTTGTGATAAAATTACAATTTAATTTTATAAAGATAATTTATTAGCTAATACCTCATTGCACATGTTAATAGCTTGTGCTTAAATAATAGTAATCTTGATTGCTATGCGGTCGTTAAACTTTTTTTTTTTACATACTGTTTAACTGACCATTTTGTATGTGGTTTGGGAAGAAAAAAGTAATTATTGAAGTCTTAAGCAGTGAGTTAATTTCTAATGAAAGGATAATTTTATTCCAATGATTTTACATTTAATTAACTAAAGCTACATGCAATTTGAAGTTCTAAGGCAGTGCTGATTCATTTGTGTATTGGACAGAAGGCAACGCCACGCGAGCCCCCCAGCCCCAGCGGGACACGGAGGATGAGCGGAGGAGGCACCAGCAGTAGGAATGAGGGGACGCAACAACCCCCCCACAGTGAGTCTGAGGAATTGTATGCATTTTTGTGCCGTCCTGAGGTGGAGTTTGGAGTTGGTAACTGGGAAGTGATGCAGGGACGGTTTCAGACTCTTTGAAGTGGCCGCTGTTCTCACTCTGAGGATTTTTGCACTGTAGGAATTACGGAACAAGGATGGGAGGCGGCGGGATGGCGAGCGTGATCCGTCCCGGCAGCCCATCCCGTGGGAAGCGCAGAGGGACACTCTGGTGCGGCACGTGGGGCAAGTTCTGCCCCAGACGAGCCCTTTCCTGCACTGCCCATCTGAAAGCGTACAGCTCTTCCAGTTTGGAAAAAGCTGGAAAGTTGGGAAAAAACACTTCGGGTCAAATAAAAAACTGATTCTGGGGATGGACAAAGAAAAAGGACAAAACCAGACAGAAAATCGTGCTTTTGTCACGTGTTTGGGTTTGATAAATTCACCACCTTTCGCTTTTGATTCATGTCAGTTTTTGCACGTAAAAGTTCTCTTTGTCATAAAATGCCAGAAAATTCCCTAAAAGAAGCATTGAACTGCAAATAGTCAAGCTCAAACAGTGGCAATTTTCATATCCCTCTCACCCTGTTCATTTTTCGGCCGCGCTCATTCGCTGCCGTTTCAGCAGCTCCCACGGGTGCTCGGGCAGCTCGGGCACACCGACCCGCCTGCGCTGCCCGCAGGTCTCCCGGCAGGTCTCGGCAAGGGCGTGCGGCTGGCGGGGCACGCGGCAAGGACCGCTCCCATCGGTTATCCGCCGTATCGTGTAGGTGTTTCCATGCTGCAGGGGAAACGCTTGTCAGGTTATTGATAAACAACAGATCTGTGTCAGTGCAGATGCCTTTTTAATGGCATGTCCCGAGGTGCAGACATTAGGGTTATATCCTCCTGCCTCCCAGCGATCAGCGCAGCAATCACTCCTCCTCAACAGAGAGAGGGCTGCCACTGAACCTGCTTCCCCTGCCTTATTAATGCATCTCCCTTTCGCTAATGCAGGCAAGAAAAGACAAATCTGGAGCCCCGCGCCGCGCGGCGGGGCCGTGGTGGGCTGGGGAGGGCTGCGCGGCAGGCAGGGCGCGGCGCGGCGCGGTGCGGGAGGACCAGCGCAGCGTCTCCCCAGTGTGCCGCGGGAGGAGGTTTAGGCGAGGCGAGGGCAGGGGTGAGGGATGCTCGGGATCGGGGAGGAAGACCGAGGACGGTGCTCAGTTCAGGTATCATCACCCCGCGTGTCTGGCAACACTGTAAGCAGGACAGCTAACCCTGCCATGGAAACCGTAATATTTAGTGTCCCATCTTGGGGCAAAAGCCTACCCTTGTACTGCTGATGTAAAGAAAATTCTGAAAATGTTTCGTTTTGGATGTCATTTGGAATCTAAAATAGTTCACATTTCAATTCTGATCATTTGCTCCAAAATATATTTCAAAACTTCAGAAAGGGAAGTGTCCTGCCCTTTTCCAAACTAATGGGAAATGTTAAAACAGGTCTTTGGCCCCTCCAGCTCCCCAGGCTCCTTGGAGAGTTTCGACGTGTGCGTGAACACAGAGATGTGCCAGACCCACGTTACCTGAGGTGGCCACATCACACTGAACCGATTAATTAATCCGTGTTGATATTACTGTCTGCTCCAAAGTTGTTGAGCGACCGAAAGTTACCTTCCCAAAATAAAAGTTTAGATTCCGCTTTCTCACTTGCACCAGGGTGCCAGGAACCCAACACACGCCTACAGAAACACCGTGGTTTAATCCAGCCCTGGGAGCAGCCCGTCCTCCAGGGCCGCGTGGCAGGACAATTCACTCTCGTTGTGAGTGTGCCCTGATGACTTAATTATTTATGAGGAATGTTTTATCCTGGCTTTCAAACTAACGCAAACAGATGTTGCCAGACCAAAATGGCTCTTTTTGCTAGATCTTGATGGATAGTCACAGTCGCGGAGTAACACGGCATTATCGGCAGCGGTCGTGCCTGCGTGTTGGTGGACTGCAGGGCACATCTCCCCGCTGAACGAAGAGCCCTTTCTGCTTGCCATTATCTTATTTGCAGAGCTCCTTTCCTACCTCACTGTACAACATGGCTCTCGTATTTATTTGTTTGACTTTGACTGCATGACGTGCCTGAAGACAGCACGAACCGGGGGCTCGGCCGCCGTGTGAAGCCTGGCCAGGTTTGCACACCTCGCGTCAGCATCGGCGCCCGCCCAGCACCCCCCGGCAGTCCCGGTGCCGGCCCGGCAGCGCAGAGGTGCCGGTGCGCCCACGGGCACACCTGCCTGCCCCCGCTCCCCGTGCCCGCTCCCCAGCGGCACCGGTCTCCTGTTTCCATTGCAGAATAAAGATGTTGGTCTCTGATGAGAGCACCAGGCAGCTGATATTTCAGAATGTGAAGTAGCTCAGCTTTGTTCGTGCTATTAATCCCTCAGACAGGTTCTCTTTCCCTCTTCCTGAACAGTTGCTGTTGTCGCGGTCGCTGCAGCTTCCAAAGGAAGGTGGGTATTTGTGCTGGGGCACGTACAAACACCTACAGAAGCGTGCCCGAACAACAGAGTTTATTTTGCATGTCTTAGTACATCAGATATCAAATGCTTGTGTTCACAAACATGCACTTGGGTTAGGAGCACTTGCCCACTCGTCAAGGAGAAACAAAACCATGCGCCTTATCTGACTAATCACAACTGGACAGCAGGGCTCAAGTTTAAAATATTCATGATTTAGTCCAGAGTAAACATTTCTCAAAAATATATTAGCTGCAGGAATATTAGCCCTGGGAGTCGCAGGGAAACTAGGAACCTTACCAAATGGTGCGTCAACTGCTGCAAAAGATTACAATTCTTTAAGAAAAATCTCTCATAGCCATGGTTTACAGGTTTTAATATTCTGCCCATTACCACAACCAAGCACCACCCTTGGAGCACACATGCAAATAGCAGGGGAGAACTGAGAAAGACAATAAAACTGGAAGCAGCCTTTGGAAGGGCAAATAAATAATTTGATTGCAATGTGAAAGTGTTTTCCGGTTTGATGGGCATTTCCTTTTCATTGAAAATAAACCAGGCTAAATGGCTCAGTGGGTCCCGTGCACCTAAAAATGGGCCCAGCTAGCTTATACTCTCGGTAACAGTGGGTATTATGGAGGTACATAAAAACATAGTTTATTGTTAAATTAAGTGTCCTGTTCTTGAAAACAACCTTTAAATTTAACATTCCAAGGCTGCTGCTGTTTATTTGCACTCTCGGAGCACTCTCAGTGCTGTCCACTCAACTACTTGAGAAATACATGGTAATAAAAATAAATGGACAGTTTGGGTTTCTCTAAAATTAAAACAGGATATACAGCAGCCTTGCACTTCTTCCTTGCACTGAGGTAGCCTGTGATAAAGTCACATTGTGTCAGAGATGGCAAATTATGTATGCTAATTACTTACCGGAATTTCAGATTTGTCCTTACCATAATTAAAAAGGTGTCACTTTATTAGAATAGGGCTGGAATGATGGGGCTTGGAGCAGTGGAGGAGATTTCTGGTTAGAGATAATTACCAGTGATGTATTCCTTTCCTTCACTGCCATTTTTGCTGCATTCCCCCATTACTGCGTAATGGATGGCTTGCACGTCTGGCTGTGGAGCCGGGCTGCCTGGCACGGGGAGTACCCGCCCACGGGCGGCTTCCATCGGTAGAGCTCGGACCTTGCTGGCATGGGGGGCCCGGCCCAAAGCCGTGTTTGCTGATCACGTTGCCACTGATTTTACTGATGCACCATCTGGGGATACAGCGAGAGAGAGGACGAGCCGGGGTTAGTCCTGGTTTGGGGTGCCCCCTCTGCCCATCGGGTCATTCCAGAATTTCCCCGGGGACAGGTTATTGCTGCTGGCGAGTTTCCATACGCTGCTCTGCAGCACCTGCTGCTGCCCGCCCCAAGAGCCAGGACCCTGCGCCCACAGACCCTGGCTCGATCCGCTGGTGAGCGCGGCGGGGCCGCAGAACTGCCCCGTGTCGGAGGAGGGGCTGGCGTGCTCCGCACCCTGCAGCTGCACCCCTGCAGCTGCACCCCTGCAGCTCCCCCCTGCAGCACCCCTCTCCTTGCACCGCTTTGAACAAGGGTCCAGGTCCACACCAGCTAAAAGCCTGCGTTAAGACAGACATGTTATTTATATGCATTGTAATATCTTTCTGTTGGCAGAAGAGGCTTGAACCTGTCGAGGGCAAACTCAAGTCTCTCCCAGGGCCTGGCAAAAGAAAATAGCAGCATTTAACCGCGATGAAAGTCACAGCATAAACAGGGGCGCAGAGAGAATAATTGCATGGCTGGAAACCCGGGCTCCATGTTATCATTACACATTGAATTCTTGGTCTGTAAGTACAGGGATGGCGTTAGCCCCAGCAGAAGATGAAGGTTATAAAAGAGGCATTACTTGGAAAGGTCAGCAGGCTATTCAAACATGGTGCAGATGCAATACAAAGATTCAATACTGAGAGCTATTTGCAGTGGCTTGGAGAGGCAAGAAGAGTGGGAGAGCCAGACAGTTGCCCATTTGCTACAGGGACTGGGAGGCTCCTTGTGCAGCAAACTTACTGAGCAGAAGACTAGGTGGGATGAGCCCCCATTCAGCCCTTCTTGCACCTTGGTGCTAATTAGCAGTGCCATTAGCCGCAGTGGATGCTCTGCAGTGCAACTTTGCAGCCAGCGCCATACTAAACTCTTGCAGCCATGCCTGGAAATAAACAGGCAAAGCAAAAAGGGAAAGACAGCTATTCTGTCTTGATACCATTGAGGTTTGGCTGCGGACTGTCATTGATCCGATTCAACATATTGATTCAACATATTTGGACAGTTAAAGCAATTTTTTCTTTTAGGAGAGACATCTCTAGGTTAAGCGCTGTACTGCAGCCCATCCACTCCATGTCTGGGGTATCCACAACACAACAGCTCTTATGGTTGATGGAGAGACCCATCAGACTCTACATTTTTATAAAAGATTGTTTGGTTAGCTCATGAGGCAGTGTCGTTATTGCCAAAGGGTTTTGCTCCCCAAGCCTGTGCTGAATATTGTATTACTTTGCCATGCTCAGAAACTAAAATTACAACAATTTAATTTTGAATATGGTGGCATTATTACCATTTGTATTTGCCATTTCATAAGACTTTTCATTTCAACTGCTTTGCTTTCCTGTCAAGAGGAAAAACCTTCAATCTATCGGCTTTTACCAGAGAGAGAACTGTGCCGGAATGTAATGCAGTATTGTATATTTCTTCTCTAATGCTCTTTTGAACAAAATCATCTATTTCATCAACAGTATATCAGCGGTGACCAAAGACCATTAAATAATGCATCTCACTCAGGAGCAGTGGAGCAGGGAAAGGGCTCTGACCTGTTTTAAACCTTATTACTTTCTTGCATTATGCCCCTCACTGCAATCTTTTTGTTTAAGTGATTTCAGCTGAGGCGTTGCTTCCTGCCTTAAAATACAAGGCAGACATGTTATTTCTGAAGTGGTTGGTAGACTCAGCCTCAGCATTTCCCATTCTACACCAAAAACAGCCTCTGTGTATTAATCTTTGTTAACCTCGCCAAATACACACACATACGTGCGCATGTCAGGAGACTGGTGTAAATAACGTCCCTCTTTATTTTGGATTTCATGTGCAGAGAGTTTCCATTTTATTTGGACTTGTGGCTTTACTTCCTAGCAAATGTTCGGTGCTTGCAATTAGCCATCACAGGGTTGGTAAAGCATGCAGGGAAAATAATCTAGAGTGGAATAGCCCGGAAAAAGAAGATACAGTCAGAACAATCAGAGGAGGTCAGGACTGGTGCTGCAGACTGAGATTTAAGGAATGCGGCAGTATGAGGCGTTACTTTGATTCCCCTGTAACCCCCGCGCTGTCCGTGCTGGGAGGAGCATCGCAGCACCAGGAGCATCCGACCGTGGAGGAGCCGGCGGTGACCAATGTGAGCAATGCATAGTTTTCCACTTTCTGCCCAGCGGAGCCCTGCACCCGGGCACCTCTCTGCTTCCCGGAGAGGCCCAGGGCTGGCTCCAGGACTGCAGAGCGCGACTGTCCTGCCCAGACGGGAAGCCCCCCAAGGCATTGCACACGGGCACGCAGCCGAGCGGCCGTGACTGTCTGCTGGTGGCCTGTGCAGGGTCAGCCGCAGCCTGCCGTGGTGCCCAGCGCTGCCTGTCCCTGCCTGTAGCTCGGCCGGGGCTGAGGATCAAGGCAGCTCTCAACACAAAGGGACAGCCAGCCCGCTCCAGAGCTGGCTCTTTCTGCTGCTTCTCCAGCCAGTGTTTGTCTGCCCATCGTTAGCGCTGCTGATGGAGAAGGTCCTTCCTCTCGCAGCCCCTGCTGTGCCCGTCCCCGCAGGCACCTCCATCTGGGATGCGGGGCTCTGGCTAAGGACAAAAGGTGGCACGGGGACGGCTGCTCTGGGGAGGGGGTGGCAGCCACGGCGGGGGGCACCTGCACTTTGCTTATGGATGGAGACTGTGCGGGGGCTGCGGGGCACGACGTGTCACCCCGGTGGGAAGGCTCGGCTAAAGCGTAGTGCTAACAGCCAGGGTGCAGGGTTTGCTCTCCACTAGCCCTTGTGAAGCACAATCCCCCACCAGCCTGCGAGGAGAAAGCCTCAGAGACATACAATTACATTTTCTCACTAGTCTAATGAGGTGAGAGACAGACAGAGGAGAGAGTTCCCTGGGCTAATTTTCCAGCCAGCAACCACTGCACTGCTCCTGTACCATGAGAGGCAGAGGGAGAAATGACTCTTCCAGATTAGAGCCTCTTGCCGAAGGCATTTCGGAGCATATTCCTTCAGGACACTACAGCAAAAAAATGAAGATGACAAACCATTTTACTACGTTCAGCTGGAATGAAGTAACCCAAGAACAGAACTGTGTGGTGCTGGGGTGCACTGACCAGGAGAGAGCACCTAGGGAGAGCGGGGAGCGGAGTTTGGCCTGAATCATTACACACGGTGCTTTCCTCGAGCGAGGGAGACAGCAGGTCAGCACCTGAACAGGGGGAGGAATTAGCTGTGAGAGGGAAGGAGCATTGCATTTGTCTCCCCAGCTAGCGAACAATTTGTTATCATGAAAATGTTAGCAATGGAATAATCACTGCCCGGGAGAGCAGCACTGATCTCCAGAAGGCAGGCGCTGGAAAAAGAGAGCTCTGCCTTCCTCCCAGGCACGCTGGGTCCTTCAAAGCGGAGAAAGCCCGAGAAATCCCTTCTCATACCTGCAGGGAACATAGGAGGGAGGACTCATTTCTTGGTTCATGCCCTCCGTAGTCTTTGTGCCGGATTCAGGTCAAGCTCAACATTTGACTCTTTGGAGGTTCTCTGATGACTTTGATTGAGCCCCGCGGTGTTGTGTGTTCCTCTCACATTTCTGGTTTCAGTACAGCAAACACGCTTCTAGCATGCCAGGATGGACCTGAGAAACCTGAACTTTCTAATCTGGGTCTAAGACAGGAGAAAGAGTAAATGAAATCCCTCTTCCATCCTGACCATATACAGTGTGTTAGCATGCACGTGCATTTGCATGAATGTGAGATGTTTAATCAAACCAGACCCTACATGAGATCGAAAATTCCTCATTTGACTGCGGGTCTGATTTGTCCCTAGCCATCCTCTGAAGAGCTTGGAGCTTGTAGTTGGTCGTGGAACAGTCTTAGTCTGAGATTAGGTCTTGGTTAAAAGGGTGTATGTAGGAGGCACCCTTGCCTCTCTTTCCTTTTTGCTATCTGCACACCACTGCTCTGCTCATGCAAACCAGCAAGTGATCTGTCAAATATCAAATAAGAATTTTGTTGCTGAAGCTCTTGGAAAATTGACAGGTAGCATGCAAGCAAACATTAAATCAATAACAGCAAATTTCCCCTGGGAAACTTGCAGTGTTTTCTCATCAAAATCTTTAAATCCTTAAAGAAACCATAAAAGGTTTACACACCTCGCATCGGTTAATCTGGTTACCTCTGCATTGCTCAGTGCAGGCTGATCACCGAGCGGCAAGTGTAATACCCAGTGCTGATCACCGAGCAGTAAGTGTAATACCCAGTGCCCCACGCTCTGATGTATTGTAGCTTTGTTAGTCACTGTGGCTCCTTGGTAAATTCATTTGGAGTCCTCCGGGGTTTTAAATCTCTCATTTGGCCAACAACGAGGTCTGAAAAGATTGCAGTTCATTTCGACCCACAGTGGATGGAAGGCTCATTTACTGGCTGCAGGCAACTCAATCAGGCTGGCCGCTGATGAGTGAGTGACTTGTTCAGACCGCTAGTCAATATGTGTCTGCTGTGATAGAATGTCAGCATCTGCTGGCTGCTCCTGTCTCCCACTGCTCTGGCTTTTTTCATTTGGTCTGATCAATGTTATTAAAAACACCTAGGAGTTCCTTAACCGCTCTGCCACTTGAGGCTTTTCTTTCTTTCTTTTTTTTAAACACAACTTTGTATTATCTGCAAACATGTGCAGGTGATGTACACGGATTGATTTTTTACATGAATGTACAGTGTGTGGGATGGGATGTGTGTCTACGTGTGCTCAGGCATGTGACTTTTACATAGGAGATGGCTTTAAAATTACACCACCCTGGTGTGGTTTTTTTGCGTGCGTTGCCCTGAAGTAGCTCAGACTTAAAGCATTCTGCAAACATGTAGTAATTATTATTTGTGAATAAATCTTCAAATGTAAGCATGCAAAAAATAATACACCTTCCCTAAAATTGAAGCTAGAATTCCCAAGTGGAACCAGTAACACCCCATGGCCACCTGTACATTAAAAATCAGACCATTACTCCAAGTAAAGGGGAGATACAGCTTAGGTAAATAAGTACAGGGTTAAAATCCCTTTACGTGACAGGTCTGAAACATAAACACCATTTGCATTGCCCTTTGGCCAGCTCACCCACTCTCTGCCCAGCAATCCATTTCCTGGGGGACTAATGACACACCATGGCACAGGCGGGTCAGCTACCAATTACGTAAAAAAAGGAAGCAGAAAACAGATACACTGCTAAATGTTTTAATCTGTCCACAAAATGTGCACGCTCCTGCAGGAATTGCATTTTCCCGCGGTGGAGGAAGGGGAACGCTGTGTCCTCTGGGCAGACCCCAGGCTTCGCGTCGCCCAGAAGCGAGGACAAAGATGACTGTAAAAGCTTTGAACGATACCAACCGCTGCTGCCTGTCCTCGTTTGCACCATCAATGGATGTTGCTCCTTCATCCTCCACAGACACAAGATCATCTAGTGATTGAGCATCCCTATGCTAGCCAGCCTGCTCAGCAGAGGGTGTGCAGCAGGACTGGCGGTGCCCAGAAACGTGGCCGGTGGCCCGCAGGGAGCCTGGTAAGCGCAGAGCTGGCCCTCGCTTTTGCTGTCCTGTCTCTGCAGGCTACAGCTCTGCAGAGGGGTCAGGCAGCAGCCGACCCGGCTTTCCCGGGCCTCCCCGTGTCCGCGTCGCACAAAGGAGAGGCAAGGTGATCTGCTGTGACCTGAGGACATGCCTCAAAATCCTCCCATGCTTTCCCCCTACCCCCTTCCTCTGCAATATGGCATCCAAAATAGATACCAAGAAATGACCTGCCAGGAAAAAAATGGAAACCTATAATTATGTTATTGAAAAACTGTTCCATACTGTATTATTTAAGGTTATTTTATTATGATGTTGAGATGAGTTTCTTAAAGAAGAAACTCTGGTTTTATTGCACTCCTCATGGAGAGAAGCCTTGGGTGATTTGATAGCCTATTTGAACAAGAGGGATGCTTTACGAGCCCCTATAAAAACTGATGACCCCGCTCACATTTGTATTTAATGAAATAAGGAGGAGCTTTGGTTATGTTTTCAATAACCTTCACTGCTATTTCAAACCTGCCTCAAATAAGAGCCAGAATCTGCATGTTTCTGTGACGAACCCTGGCTGTACTTAACGAGGGCGCCGGGGGTTCAGCCCGGCTGGAGACCCGTCCTGCCGTCCCTGCTGCCCCCCGCGACGCCGTTACACGGGATGATGGGATGGGTGAGAAGGTGCTGTCCCATCGGAGGAGGGCGGCTGGGAGGAAGGTTGGGCTGGGAGAGGGGCTCCGGTCCTCTTCTGCCTCGGCCTCCCCAGGCACCCCCACACATTTTGTTTCTCAGTAACTTCCCACGCACGAAATCAGGCTTTTTCATGACACAATTTTGGTCTGTCATAAACCATTAAATCTCTCTGAAAAGTTCCAGTGCTTGGATCCTTGCCGTTAGATTAAATAATTGCCGCTGCTGGAAGGATCAGAGGCTGTGCGTCTGCAGCCAGCAGGCGCTGCCCGTCGCCCTCTCCCTGGCGTGAGCCGAGCCCGGCGCCCGGCTCCCGGGACCAGCCTGCACCTGCAGCCTGCACGCAGGCCGGCGAGGGGGCACAAGCAGGTCCCGGGCACTGGGAAGCCTCCGGGGTGGCGGGCGTCTCTTCCACGCCCGGCAGCCGCCCCTGGGGAGGGAGGGAGGCCCAGCCCAGCCCGATGATCTAAATATTTAGATGGAAGTAAGCGTTTCCCTGACTCGGTGCCCAAGGCGACCCAGCGGTCCCCACGCTGTGTATGCTGACTGCGTATGGGGACACAGCTCCGTACGCACAGCAGAGCAGCTCCTCGTCTTACTAAAAAGTAAGGCCCAATTAACTTTAATCAATGGGGCTTTCTCCGTTGAGTCGTCCAGAATTTGACTGCTCCCTGCAGCCGGTACAGCAAGGTTAATTTAAGATGAATGAAGAAAGAGAGAAAAAACGGTGACGGGAAGGTCTGGGACAGGCGCTGTGACGGGCCGTAGCTGCGTGGCCACAGATGTCCTAGGGGCCGAGCCATCGCTTTCTCTCCTGGAGCTCGGAGGTGAGGAGGGGGAACCTGGCAGGGTTTATTAAAGCACATCCAAGCCCTCCGACTTACATTTGCATTCACAGTTTGATGTAGATGCCACATAAGCAGATGCCTATGAATAAGCTAGAACAGGGTTATAACATCCTCGTGGTGGAGTGATTCAGTGTAATGCCTTGGCAAGCTGTTCTTTAATGGGCTGGAAGTCTTATTTTTACGATCATTGGAACATAAAGGGTCAGAATCTTAATCTTCTAATACTGTGTTTTTAACAACATTTACACTTTAACATATTGAAAAATCTCATCTCTTTCTGCCAACCAGCATGACAACACAATTGAAATCGATCAGTGCAGCAGTATATTTAGGTATTTTAAACATAAATCAACCTGGCTGAAATATTTTTTTCACTTCCAGTACTTCTTAAAACCTAGAGGTTTCTAACTTTTATGTTTCTTATTTGAGCCTTTGGAGTTCGGTGGAGTCTCCCACCTGAATAATTCAGCAGCATCAAAGAGAGAACAGAAACGGAGGTTACAGTCCGGCATCCAGCACAGACACAATGCTTTATGGCCCATTGCAGCAGGGGAAACCGGTACCCGAGGAAAACAGAAAGTTTGCAAATTGTCTGCAGGTATGGAGAGAATTAAATCATGCATCACCCTACAAAACTAAGTGACAAGCAGTGGGAACACATCAGGAAGAGAAGACATTTTTGTTTCCACGAAACCTTTGGGATTGAAGGGGAAATATTTTTCAGAGTTTATGAATCTTAAACAAAACATTCAGCCCAGGAACCAGTACTCAGAGTATAGGAGTGACTTCTCCTCCCAGAATAAATGGATTAGGGTCATCTCTTGGAGGTGGAGGGGAAAAAAAAAGAAAGAAGGGCCGGTTGGGGCTTCCTCGTTAACGATGCCTTCCCTCACAGTGTCACTCTTTATTCCTTTTCTGTGCCCTTTTCCTTGAACGTGTTCCCCCAGCCTTCGGGGCTGCATGTCTGCCTGCAAGTTTTAAGGTCTGGGTTGTGCTGGCAGGACTTGGTCTGCTCAGACTGGAGCACAGACGCACAGGACCTCTGCCCCAGCCCTTCCCTTAGCACCGGGACAACGGGGCCTCATCTTTGACTTTTTGTTTAATTAAAAGCTCCTTAACCAGTTTTACTATTTTCTGGACTAGATTTCTCTCTGGTGCCACGTGAGAAGGGAGCTGGGCATATGGGCTGAACCACAATGATTTGATTCATGGGCTGAAATCATCATTGAACAAGTGTCACAACATGGCATTAGATTAAGAACTAAAGTGATGGGCTACAGTGAGCCTGTTCATTAGTATTAATAGAGCTTAATTAGGCACAAGCATGGTGTTGCAGGGAAATGTGAAGAGGTGGCTGCAGACTCCATAGTGGGAAAAGAAAAGGTGTTATTCATTAAAGGTGAAAGAAGTCCATGAGCCTTGGACCTGTCTCTAAACCCCAGCACGATTTAGGCTCAGGACCTGGCCCTGCTGCCCCAGAAGAATGAGGGAGTTGAAGACAGGGTCAGGTTCAGGAGCCAGAGGAGAGGACTGGAAAGTCCAGACCAAAACCAGGGAATGAAATCTGGGGAAAGTCCTACTGTTCGTACGGGGACTCCTCCGTTCAGCTCCGACCCATTATAATGGAGGAGATGAGATGTCAGATCAGCTCTTCCAGCCCCAGCGGCGGGGGTCAGGAATGAAGGGAGCTGCCGAGATCTGTGTCGGGGAGAGGGACAAAGGGACATGAACAATAGGTGCCTGCAGGAGCAAACCTCCACGTGGCACTGGGCCAGCAGCGCAGGCAGCTCTGCCAGGGCTGTGGCTGTTTTGCCACCACAGTAAATATCCATGGACGCATTTGATGCTTTTGTAATGATTTCAGTTGTTTCCTTATCTTCAGTATCCTCCCTCTTGCACCAGTTCACTTCCATTCATGCTGCTCTTTGCTTTATGGTTCTTCGGTCATTGTGCATCTCTCCCCATTTGGCAGCATTAAATTTTATTTACCATATGTCCCTTCTGCTACAAAGATGATAAAATCCTTTGGATTTTTGTTGTTGCTGTTGCTAGCTCATTCAGTGCTCACCTCAATTTAGTGTCCTCGGCAAGTGGAGCTGATTTGTTGTTGGTTTTTGGTCTAATAGAGGTCCAAGCCTGGACAACTGCCAGGCTGCACTGCAAGCCTGCACTTCACTGCTGCTTTTTTTTTTAAAGCACTTTGCCAGATACCATCCTTTTAGGAGGTCTCTAACACCTCTGTGGTGGGAGAGAGCATCATATGGACCTTTGGCAAAAGGACCAAGAGAGCTGCCAAGAAAATCCTTTGTACATGGTTATTTTTCATTTTTTGTTCATATTCTGTTGAAAATATCTCCCCTTGTTGATTATACCAATCAACGCCGTTATACCTGGGGTTAATGTGCATTTCAAGCAGCCCACGGCTGCAGAAAAGTGGAAACACAACCCGGGAATAATATCCAGGGCCAGATGGACTTTGCCCTTATTCTGCTCTGACTTCGGTGGGGTGGGCTGCCAAGGGAGGCATCGCTCGGCTGCGGGGAGGCCAACAGTAGGAAGAGAAATGAACCTTTGGACGTCATGAAAGAACTTATGGCAGCCAAAGCCATGGAGTCAGGGAGCTCCGGCATGCTGCCTTCTGTTTCTACAGCCAGAAATACATCTGCATTTTAGGCTCTCCATTTGCTTGGGGAAGGCAATCTTGCCCACTTTTTACCAAAGCTCATACTTCCCTCCTATTATGTTTAAATTAAAATGTAGCAGACCATTCTAGCACTCATGAATGAGTGAAATGCAAAATGCTGGTACATCGGGCTTTGCTGCTGCATGCAAATATATCTGGAAACAATGGCTTAAAATTGTTTCCACCTTCAACCACAACAGGAGGTGATTTTGAGATCCTCTGTGGAATACTAATACTTACTTCTAGAAGTCTTTTAATTTTCAGTCACTGAAGGGGCAGAGTTCGAGATGCAGCTAGCTCTCCTTTTAACAAAATAATAATAATCTCTCACTTTCATAACATCTTTCAATTCAAAGGGTCTCAAACTGAGGCCCTCATCTTCCTGAGAGCATCACACAGCCAGAGCTCAGAGCCTCAGCCAAGGCGTGCTGAAATCAGAAGGGCTCTGCATGGACCAGTGAGCCCATTTGCATGATTGTCTTGCAGGATGAGGGCTGAACTACCATATCCCAGTTGCCTTGCATTGACTTTTTCTTCCCAAGAATGACCTATTTTGCAAACACTGCCATTGAAGTGCTGTCGTTGCTGGATTAGGACACTAGAAATTGAACCTCAGAACTGCCACTGCACAATCTCGGGCTGCCAAGCCCGTGTCGCTGTGGGCTCCCCCTTTGCAACACCACAGCACTGAGGTGCCCGTGAACTCCCCGCTGCAGCCACCTGGCTTGACTTTGCCGAACTCCGGCGAAGCTCGTTGTGCACCAGGCAGAGATGCTGAGGACCAACGGGACGGTTCGGGCTATGGGCCCATCTCCACCAGCACCTCGGTGGGGCGGTGCACGGCCCCAGCGCAGCTGGGGAGGTGCAGCCGCCATCAGCCCATGCTCCCGTTGCCCCAGCCCCACATGAGCCCCGTGAGCCCCCCCTGCCGATCCATGGAGAACCAGACTTGAAGAGAGCTCAAATTAAAGGTAAGTAATTTCCTTTTTTCCTACCTTGAAATTCCTATTGATTTCCTACCTAAATAGAAATTCCCATTGATTTCATGTCTGTTCATATTAGTATGTTACGTTGTCACCTTTTGTTTGCAATATTATGTTGTTTTACGTGTTGGTGTGTTTTGGAGCATGTTTGGTGGAGCTGTGTCCCTGCGATGTGCACACCCCGTGCAGGCACCTGCGCCACCCCCCTCACCCCAGCCCGCGGCCACCAGACCCCGCGCCCAGTGGCCCCGGCTGAGCCCCGACCAGCGCAGAGCCAGCCGGGGGAAAAGAGGGGATTCACGCATTTGCTGCAGCTGCTGCATGGGGGAGCAGAGGGGAACCTGCAGCCCCAGGACGGGCTGAACCCCCATCTCAGATGCCGGCACCCTGTGCCGCCTAACACCCTGTTTCTGTGCTGGCAGAGGCGCTGGGCTCTCCCGCGACCGCGTGTCACAGCCAAGTTGGCACCGGCACTGGGGAGCTCAGCTGGGACTGCTCACACCGCTGCTCCACCGGCTCTGCAGGGGTTATTTTTCTAACGTTTCCTCATGAAAGCTGCTTTCTGTTTAGAAATCCTGTAGCTAACAGCCTGTTGTGGTCCTCACATCTCCGCTGGTCAGACAAGTATCTTCCCCCTGTCCCCGGCGTCCTCTATTTCTCACACCTCACTGAGCAGGCACCGCCGCGCCGAGACCTCTGACCGAGTTGTCAAGGTGACGGGTGCTGTTATCCTAAAGTAGTTATTTCACATACATGGTATTTTGTCCCTTGCTTTTATTGAAATACAGAGAAGAGACCAATTATCTTCCTAATGGTTTGCACAGCTTCCTTCTTATTTTAAATGGAGTTAATGATAAACAGTTTGGGCAGGGTGTTGTTTTTGCCCGGGGAGCTCTTGGGCGTCCCCTGCTTTCCAGGTGTCTGGGGACATGGGGCAACTCCTCTTGCACTCTCAGCTGAGCTCTCCTTGCATAGCGGTTATCACCAATTTTCTCCTCCCCGCTCAACCCCTGCAAAATTTAAACATTTTCCTAAATGCCTGAGTGCTGGAGCCCTCCGTGCTGCAGGCGGGGAGGTTTCAGGGGTGCCAGCAGCATGTGGGGCACCCCGGGGGTCGGCATGGGAAGGGAGGGCTGCAGGCAGCAGCCAGGGGACACCGGCGTGGGCTGGGAGCCTTGGGTTGTCCCCCAGCCGGCACGGTGCTGAGCCCTGGACCGCACGGCCGCCTGACACCCCCAGTCTGGCTGGTAATGCCGGTTTGCCCAGCAGCAGGTACGGCTTGTCCCGCGTACCCCTCCGAGGAAGAGGCAGATTAAAACGCTGATATTACGCCGGTCTTAAGCCAAGCAATGAGGAAGAGGCACTGTTCTGCTGCAGCACGGCCCTTGCTGAGGTGCACCTGGGAACAGTTGAACCGGCCGCTCTCATGTAAAAGCACAGTTAGAGGTTGGTTTGTAAAAGCAGCCGGGAGTCCAAGCGGATTCCCTTGCCATCGGCTCCCTTCTGCTGAGCACAGACTCCCGTGTCATACGGGACAGACCTCTTCCCACCCGGACTGAAGTTTTGTCCACCAATTCCTGTTCTGGAGGAACCTGAGAGTACCTGGAGCTCAGCAGCTTGAGTGCAAGTGCCGAGGAAGGGGCTGCCGAGACAGCTCCTTTCCTTTCCAGCATTATTATTGATGTGATGCGTCTCGGTGGATTAGTAACGGATGTGGTATAAGCCAGAGGGTTTCTTTTGCCTTCAAGCCTGCATTACCCCGTCAAGAACAGAGGTTTCACTGGCACCTGATAAGTCACATAAACCAGACAAATACTTGGGAGATACTGTATTTGAACACAGTCGGTCTCGGCAGTGACTTGATCTCCATGTAACAGCCTGGCATGTATTTGCAGGCTTTCTTTTTGCAGGGCGAATGCAAGTAGTGCTGGAACAGATATGGATTTGAATTATGTAAGGCAGGAAATTGTGCATCTCCGTATCATATTCTGAGAGGAATGTGCAATTTCACCACTACAGACCCATGAAAGCGGAGACATTAACTCGGGTGCTGCTGAGGCACTTTGCTGTATAACACGAGACTTCACCCCTTACTGCACCCAGGCTGCAGGGCTCGTCCTCGGAGCCCAGTGTTGTTCTGCTGCCACAGAAAGTCTCAAAACAAAGGCTCCGGGAGGCTGTTGGGATCCTGCTTGCATCCCGGAGGTAACCGCGGAAGTGTATTTCGTAGTCTGTAGGACATACCATGCAGCACTCCGCGGGAGGAGGAGGAAAGACATCACACCGAGATTCGCTAAGCCGCAAACTGACTGTGCTGCGGTGTGCGCCCCGACCCGGGCAGGCTCGCCTTGCAGAGCAGGCAGAGAGCAGCCAGGGCCGGGAGCAGTGGCTGTGTCTGAGGAGGCGGGCGTGTTGGACGCGAAGGGGGATTTCTGTGTGGCACGAATTCAGTGGGGTTGAGACTTCTGAGTTGGGGAAGGAGACCTGCAGCTTCACCTCCTCATAGGGATGGTTTGGCTTGGGAAGAGGCTAGAATTATTTTCCCATTCAAAAATAGGGTTCAAGTGAACTTCAGATGGTGGAGACCCACTTCTGCATGCAAGCTTGCAGAGGCTGGGTAACCCCACCACCTGGCACAGGAGCCCACGAGCGTGTCCGCACCACGTGCCCTATACGAGTGCTATGATCAGTGTTTTAATCCTTTTCCATGCTGGGACATTACAGCAAAATCCACCTGCAGATTGTTTATCTTGTTTTGTTGTGAATAAAGATGCGGCCTTTAACTTCCCGTGAATGTAGTGGTTTGGTTAATGTCTGGGTAACAGAGGGAGAGGATGGGGGCATGGCAGTGTTAATGGGAGAACAGCTCATTTATAGTTCCAGCATGCTTTATGACATCAAAAGAGCATTGAGAGAATGCTTGGGATAATGTTAATTAGGGCTCAGAAATAAATGCTTTGCTTCCTCATTAATTGTTATCACTTTGTTGTGCTCATTAGAAAGTGATTCCTAGCAAAGAGCTGCTAAAGGTTGTGCGGTGTGGAAGGCAACGTGCTACTTGGGTGGAGGACGTCGGGCAGCCCTGGTCCAAACCCATCCTAATGCGGCGAGGCGGCGGGGGACGCCTGGCACCAAGGGTGCTGCGGAGAGAGGCGGCGGGGTGATCGGGAGGGCTGCAGTGCCGGGGCGATGCCTCCCCTGCACAGGCTCTGCCGGGAGGCCACCTCCGGCGTGCCCCTTGCCGGGCACCGGCGTTGCTGCCGCGGAGCCGGGAGCAGCTTGGGAGCAGCTCTGCAAATCCCCCCCGGGCAGGGCGAAAGGTGCCTTGTGCTGGTCCTTGGCACAACACCTTCCCCTGCCCCAGTTAAGCAGCCTTGCAGGGAACAGCTCTCTTTTCTGTAAAGTTTTCTTGTCTCAGCCATTTCTGTAGATTATGTGAAAATACACTTTGGAAAATTGAATAAAAAAACTGTAGTGTAAATCCTTTTAAAAAGAGATCAAAGACCAAAAT
Organism: Calonectris borealis; assembly: GCF_964195595.1. NCBI lineage: Eukaryota > Metazoa > Chordata > Aves > Procellariiformes > Procellariidae > Calonectris > Calonectris borealis. The sequence continues at coordinate 12,267,768 of NC_134332.1, forward strand.
GCTAATAAGGCTGGGATGGGAATAAAATCCAGACGCTTTTGGTAAAATAGCATAAAAATAAAGGAGGCCCACAAAGAGAATAACAAATTAAAAACTAGTTTAAAAAGAGCAACAGAGAAAAGAGATTCAAAACAACCAAAGGAGAAAACCCTTAAAGAGAAGGCTTTCATGTGGCCGGCGCAGGCGTGGCCCTTGACTCCATTTTCGGAGGCCCCTCGTGCACACGTGCAACTCCAGGCTGACCCGGGGGCTTGATCCCCCCGGCCCGCAGCAGCACCCTCCCAGTGGGAAGTACCCGCCCGCAAGTCATTGTAGGGTCAAACGTTGACGTTTCCTATTTTCCAGCAGACTGATGGAACCTGCCGTCCTCAAAACCACCTCCGTGGAAGAACTTCGAAACAGCGATCTTCGTAGTTCCTGTGTTTTTCCCTGGGTTTTCCCAAATTACTCTGCAGATGAGGAGCACCAGGCACGGTACTGAGAGAACAAATGCACACGAAGGCGAGGTGACACACTCTTTTCAAATCCATGAATCACTTCCTTGGGGATACCTCGGGGAATTTACGCAACCTGGCATTAAGAACACGCTTTTAAAATGCACCGATCTCCTCCCAGCAGCAGGCAGGCTCGACAGCCCCCTCCTGTCACGCTTGCGGGGAAGGGACCCGTGCTCCCCGCACCGCGCAGCCCCGATTCCGGCCGGAGGGAGCGGGGTGGTTTGCCTGGGGGAGCAGCCGGCTCCTCGTCCCTCCAGCACAGGGTCACGTCCGGAGGGGAGCTGCTGGGGCGCGGGGGGATGCAGGCACGGCCGCGTCCCCGGGGAGCCCGGCCGGTGCTGGGGACCAGCGACACCGCGTCCCCGGAGCAGCGGTCAGTGGCGTGGGTGGCACGTCAGGGGAGACCGCGTTAGAATTGCTGGGTTAGGCGGGGCCTCATCGATCTCCTTGCTCTGAGCCAGTTACAATTCCGCTCCCTGTGCTCAGGGGGGAAATAATGGGGGGAAACACACGCAGTAAGTACTGGATTGCCAAACTCATCTGCGGCGCAGATACTGCCCAGCGAAGGGGGAGAGGCCCTGGCGCGGCGGTGGCCCCGCTGCAGAGGGGGCAGGCGGGGAGGGACGGAGGGGACAGGCTGAGGGCCACGGGGGCCGTGGGTCCCACCCGGGCGGATGCTGCAGCGCGTTGCCGCCGGCTTTGCTCGGCGCAGCACGGCGGCGCCCGGCGCAGAGCAGCAGCAGCAGCAGCAGCAGCAGCAGCAGCAGCAGCAGCACGTGCTCGCGCACGCAGACCCTGCTTCGCCGCCGACGGCACGTGCCTCCGCTCGGCGCCCACCGGGGAGGCGGCGCCCGCCAAGCGGGAGGTGGGGACCCCGGCAGCCGGGCCAGGCCCCCCCGCCGCCGGCAGCCCCCACTGCAGGCAGGGCCGGCAGCCAGGGCCTCGTGCGGGAGGGAGGCAGGGAAAA